>NW_006711244.1:61711-66168 GCF_000271645.1 Tremella mesenterica DSM 1558 | reverse complement strand
TCAAAAGTTGGAAAATCTTGTAGACTGATCTAACTGATACAGCCCATGCCCGCTCGTCTCTTTACTCGGAAACCACAAACCCATCTCATCTACTTCTACCTTTACGTTTCAGACCTCAAAGCATCAAATCTACATCTGAGCCTGAAAAAAACATCGACATGTCCTCAATCCTATCTCAACGAAACTGGGAGAAAAAGCAATTGTCAAACGTTTTACCAAAACGAGATCAAAAGATCCCTCGATTGGTTTAATTTAGACCTAGACGTAATATCTTGGTTCGTCCCACGAACAAACGACAAGGTGACCATCCCCAGGAGATGATTTCTTCGACACATGAGAGCAACGTCAAATTCCAAGGTCTCATCTGTTCCGTCAGTCTGAGGAAGAAACAAGGCAGCTTTCACCAATAGGATTGATGAAACGTGGTCGGGATAAAAGTTGTAAGTCTTTTCGTCTTTTCATCTTCTTTTGATTCCATCTCGTTTTGTTTCGTTTCATCTTCAGTTTCATCCGATTTCGTGTTTATATCATAACGTCTTTATATCGTTTTTTTTTTCATTTCGTTTTCGTTCGTGTGTCATTTCATTCTCATATTCATTTTCATTATGATCGGAGATAAGACTGACGTACCTTTATCAGTTTCGCAATACCCGCTTGAAAAGATCCAATGTCGATGTAATGGCCGGAGAAGATTCAGACCTTGAGTTCTCGAATCAATCTGTCACTGTTCTCTGTTATTCTGGGGAAATAGCAAGCGCAGGGGGTTGGAAATCAAAGGTTATAGGGGTTGAAGCAAGGAGAGAATTTGATAATGTAATGATGATGGAAGAACGTACAATATCAGTGAGTTGGAGGATCAACTGAGAAAAACGTTCACTTTAATTAGGGTTTAGATCAGATTGGGTTATGTACTTTGGTTAGGTCATCTATGTTAGTTTGTTTTTTTTCCTGAATGAACCATATCCCCTCGATCTGTTCGCTTCCTTTTTCTTTGTTTGCTTTTCTTTACTATGATGATTATAGTCGGGTGCGTGTAGATACAAGATGATCAGGTAATTATTCATAGAGCTGAACCGAACTCTGTACGGATCTCGACGGGTAATTTGGGAAATATCTATACTTGATATTTGCAATGTGAGAAGCAAGGATACGTATGTACGATACATCCATGTAAAAGGTAACTAACTACTATCAAAGGTGTGAAATTTCCATGTCCCGATCGTACAATAGGTATAATGAGACTAGTTACCCACAAACCTTTGTGAATAAACCAAGAGAGATACTCTCTGTCTTTCCCTTATCTCCCCCCTCAACCCCTAATCCCTGATCCCTATTCAACATGTGTACATGTGCGTGATGACAGTTAGTTGACTTGACACTGTTCTCCAACTTCCTAAGACCTACTCTCACTCCAGACGACGAGCAAACCCCCCATCTCGGGATCATTTTCCAAACCAGAAACAAGACAGACCTCGTCAAATGTTCAGGACAGAGGTGGGTACTTGACTCAGAACCCAAATGACCACATACCTCATATATTTCGTTGAGACCATGCGCATTCCAACTCGGTCGTTGTGAACCACGGATTTGATGGTGGAGGAAAGCCATGACCAAAAGTCCACCGGTGGTGAGATGGCTTGTGGTGAACGACATGTATATGTTGGAGCGACGGTGACAGTGTCCTGGTATCCGTGAGCAAGTCGATCAAGCGTGGGTCGGCGAAGGGGAGAGTGATGATGCACCAGTTCCTCGGAGAGAAATCACGGTCAAACATGCCGAGCCGAGTGGAATACATGTACGTCGAAAGGCTTGGACGATGGCTTCGTAGAAAAATTCAAAAAAGTAGGGTCACTCGTTAGTCGAGTCGGGAGTTGAAAAGCTCGGATGAACGACAGATCCCGCTCGAAAAGGGGAGGAGGGGTGTTCTGGTGAGATGGATCAATTCTCAACAATTGAGATGAGAGTATAGTTGGGCAGGGGGGGGGGGAATAAAAGCGTACGTACGTACGACCAGGTGAAAGAAATGAAAGATGACAAAGGAAGAAAGAAAAAGAAAGTAATTGAAAAGCTCACTTGGTTTCAAGAGTGTGGTCCATGTGTAGTATCTTGTCCCCCTTGAGTCAGACAAATTCCATCATCCAAGTCTCAATCACTCGATCGACATCTTGTACCACCCCGAGAGCCACTTCGGGCAACAAGACCATTTTTTCTAATTGGGATCGGGGCACACCGACCACTGCACAGTTCAACCGACCGCACCACAGTTGATGAAAGATAGGCGACACGTGTATCTTGTGAACCGGCGTGGCAAAGTTGATTATACACCATGACTTGCAGCTCGAAAGTCAGTGGGAGGGAACAGGGACGCGCCAGGGTTGGGGAGGCTCAAGAGAAACGGTCCACGGAAGCGACACGAGTCCAACCGAGGTGATCCCTTGGCCTCGTTTAGCGTCTAACGTATCGTTGACGTGGTTGGAAGCGAGGGAAGGTCACCGGGTCAGAGTGAGGATGTATGTATGGTTCCCCAAGGGTATATGAGTGGGTAGGTGGGATCTGATGGATTATGGGTTGGACGTTAGGGAGAGACCGGCGATTGGAGATGAGAACGATGTTTGGGATTTCAGGGGATCGTTAGAAATTCAGTCGAGTGCAGAAAAAGCTTTTTGGAGAGTGAGAGACGACAAAGTCGTCATGGTCATGAGGATAATCAGGATCGACGATCTGTTAGTGAGGAAAGTAAATTTTTCCAATTAAAAAAGAAAGACAAGACAAAAAAGCAAAAAAAGTTCAGACTGATCATTCCAGGAAAGAGCAGGTTGCATAAAGGCAGAACAAGTTGTGCAGGAACAAGATCAAGACGAAGAAATACAAACGGGTGAGTGGAACGTACGTATGGGTCCAAGATTGGAGGGAGGGGGAGGAGAGAGGCTGATGAATGAAAATGAATTAGGCAATCATACCGGAGGATTGGTAAAAAATTCGTGAGAAAAAGCAAAGGTCAATTACAGAAAAGAGCTATTGTGCACAAAGCAAGCAATAGATGGAAAAAGGAAACAAGTATCTAGTATCTTTTACCTTTTCCTCACGACAGCGAACCGTACGGAACCAAGAAGATGAAGGGGAGACAGGAAAAACAAAACAAAAAGGTAACAAAGTGGAAAGAAACACAAAGACAGAAATGACGTACCGGTTCAGCACGCTGCAACATTTGCTCCGAGACGGTCGATAGATAAATGGAAACCGTTTCGACTCGAGGGCACGACGCGTATACCCAATATTGTTGATCGTTATCCTGTTTCTGTGAAAGCGTACATGTGGGATTTTGTTTGTCATAGGTCGAAAGGGTGCAGGTGGGATCTGGGTTTGAGTGGGAATCGTGGTGGCGGAGGAGGAGCACGAGGCCGAGGAGGACTACGACTCAGTGGATTCAACATTTAGACTCGATATTGACTGCTGGAGCGAGTGTTGGAAATGTCAAGAACATGCGTCATTTGTTGATTTCGGGCAAGGGGGAGAAGAGACGGTGAATCAAAGTCATGTCAAGATGCTTTCATCATTCCCAGAAAAGGGAAGATGGGATACAAGTACTAACGGGAAGAAAAGGGGGAAGAGTATTGTTTTGAACTCAACAAGACAAGTGACCGAATAGAGACGTTATCCAATGGGCTGGAAAATCAAAAGGAGTGAGAAGAGAAGAGAAGAGATTGAAAAGACAAAGATTGAAAGTATGAACGGAGATGGGAAGCGAGAAATGATGATGATAAGGTGAAGGAATATGAACCAAAGACGAGAGAAGTAGGTTTCACAGTCGGTACGAGGAGCCCAAAGATGAGAGAAATAGGTGAAGATATCGGTCCGAGGACAGGTGAAGAGAAAGAGATGCAGACACAAGGGCGGAAGAAACAAGAGTCGGTTTGGAAATTCAAAGAGTAGGAAGAGTGGATGGAGAGAGCGGAAAAAAACCATGAGAAATCGGACGAGTAGGAACAGGTACAAGGCGGCGAAAAAAGCGTAGCGGCGGCTGCTGCAGCAGGAGCAACATGAGCGATGGCGGAATTGAGAGGGAGGGACAGTACGGTTATTGCTTAGAAAAGAGGGGGGAAATAAAACCCAGAGGTATACGAGGTCGGCTCGGGACTCGAATTGGTACGAGGATGGATGAGACGAGGTAGAAGAATAGGTAAGGGTCTCAGGAGGTGAAAAGGAAACTCGTCTTTCCTTTCCGGGTGATAAAGAGAGAGAAGAGGCTCGAAAACGATAATGAAAATCGAAAAGATTGAGACGAGGACGTGTAGAACGTTAAGGTAGATGAGCAGAGGAAGAAAAGAAAACTGACTGGGATTGAAGTCAAGCCCACAAATTTCTTATGACTTATCAATTTTTCCAATTCGTCATAATTCAAAGTATCTTGATCTTCATCAGCTCGAATCATCGTTTCACTCCCTGACCATTTTGAC
>NW_006711244.1:0-61611 GCF_000271645.1 Tremella mesenterica DSM 1558 | reverse complement strand
GGGAACACAGCATGTGTGTGCCCCTTCCTACCGGTGAGGCTGTGAGTTAGCTTAAAGAACACGTCAAGGGCTAAGGGGAAATGAAGCGAGGATGATGAATGATGTTGGAAGAGAAAGAGATGGAGAAAGGATGATGATCAACGTAAAAGGCGAAAAGATGAAACTAAGTAGTGCGATAACACTAGGAGCCTGCCAGAATTCATATGAAACGGATGGGAGAGAGAGGGGGGTCGGGATGTAGAATTCAAATTTAAGTATGACATATACCAGTGATCAACAAAAGTACCGGACGACCGTCCTACTTGACTGCTCCTGTAGAGATAGTGGAAAGCACAGCTTGGATTTGTGACTGGTGTTCACGACTCTGCAACCCCTTATTGGTTTAGAGGCTGAGGGCGACTTGTTGTATGATGTGACAGTGCAAAGAAGATAGGGGACCGGTACGACACTCTGATCGATCCCTGGTACATGGTACATTCTGAGATCTGAGAGTTGGGATGAGATACGAGAACAGAAAAGAAGAGAGGAAAAGGCAAATGATTGGTCGAGGATGGGATGAGAGTTTGGACAATACGGAAACACACGGAAACGAGATGAGTGCATGTCGTACAGGGAATTTAGAGGTCAGATAATGTGGACGGCGGACGGCGACAGAGAAAAAAAGAATAGATTGAAGAAAGTTTTATGATCCAGGGTATAAGTGGAAATGTCCAAATGGTCCCAAGAAGAAGATCGGGTCAAGGCGGAATCGATGGAAGAGAGAACAAGTAAAGGAGAGGTCGGACTGATCGAAGAGGTCAAGAGAAAGGAAATGAGAAAAGATCGAAGGGTCAAGAAACAAAGTAGAAGAGGTGAAAACGAGATGATATTAGGGAAAGAGTTGAATTGGGGAATAAATCGAGAAGAAGAGGAGGAAGAGTACGAGGGAGAAAGCCAAAAAAAGGAGGTAAATTGAATATGACAAGACGGATCAAAAGGATTTCGCAAGAAGATGCTTGGAAAGAAAGAGATCTAGGCAAAATTAAGAACAGGACAGAACAGGGATTGATCAGACGAAAAAAGTAAGGAAGAAAAGGGCGAGGAGGAGGAGGTATTGGCGCTCCATAGGACTGACAGATGTTAGGGAAATAAAACCTGAGGGCCAAAAGACATAACGTTGATCTCGCCTTTTGTAAATCCTTGTTTTTCATTTCCATCTTTCCCTTTGTGTCGTTCGACTAGTCTTGCGATTAATCGTTCTCCGGGCCCTTTTCGTCGGATCGGTCTCCCGACCCTTTTTCGACCCGTCGTTCTCCCGATCTTTGATATTGCCCTTGCCCGTCTACGCCATTTTGTTCCCTCCCTTCAAATTCATGTCGTTCTGGTATAATTGTTGCTGATCATGAAGTTGTTAGGTATATGCTGTCGTAGATCATGTGTAAGTTGTTCAGGTATAAACTACCGTTGATCATGTCCGAGTCGTTCATTTTGTGTGTGAGACAGTTGTCGTGATGATTGATTCAAAGACGAGATCTCTTCTCCTTTTGGAATCTCATTGACGACACTCGACCAATGATCTAAAAACCTCACCACAAGACCAATCGAGTGGGGCTCAACCAGAGATGATCTAAACCTGATGTTTCAACTTTCTGATTCGACCCTCTTTAGGTTGACGAGCCGACCGGTCTACACGCGTATCAATCCGTTGACCGACTTTTCTAGATGGGTCGACATTGAGGAGAGGTGGAGTCCCCCGGGTCCGTCATCAACGACAAAAGGGGGAAGAGATTGAGGGTTTGATCGGGATGGGTATTGAGATTTAGATTGGGTTTGTAGACCGACGAAAACTGTGGATGAGAAGAAGATTGCGGGTGAGAAAAAAATTGTGAATGAGAAGAAGAAGAAGGGTGTGAACGCGAAGAAGGATGTAGCTCGACCACGCTGTCAGACGTCACAACAAAGGTCCCATTCGATTTTCAAGGTTTGAGTCTCCAAACGTCCCAGTTCCAGGTAGATCCAAACCGGCAGAGGCGAGCGGTCAGGGACAAGAGTCGAGAGGTGAGGATAAAGTCGGATCTAAAGATATCACAAACGGTTGTAGACGCTGAAACGGTCCGTCTCTCTCTCATTCTGACTCTCTCAATCGTTCATGTCATCATCATGATGTGGATGTTCATTTTGATTTCGGTATCTCCAAACAGTTTTCTCGACCTTTCCATCGTTTTCGTGCGGATCGATTCCCTCATCTGGATGAATATCATCTTGATTTTCTTCGAAGCTCTCTCTGTCCTGATCCTTGGTCATGACTCTGACGTGACTCGTCTTTTCATATCCACATCGCCTCGGATTGTTGATCTTGTTGATTGAGGGATGGACAAAGCATCCTTGTCGTTCTTGGAAAGATCATTCCGGTCTCGACGGTCTCGATTTGTCGGATCACGAGTCAAAGTCATTCCGTCGAGATTCGGATTCAAACATCGGAACGGGCCTTCTGTTTCGGAGATGGAATCATGTCGCTGTCGATCAAATGGTTGATGTTGGACGTGAGAGGATCAGAACAAGGAGAGGAATGAAGGACAGATCGGGCTTGAAACTTTGAATCAACAATTCCAGAACCAAGGTCTCATCTTGTCTCGATCCTTGGCTCGTCCCGACCCGACGTCCCACGGTGGGTCGAGTCGCATGAAGATCTATAGGATCAGGACGGGAAAGAGAGAGAGAGAGAAAGAGAACGAGAACGAGATTGGATGTGAGAGCAGAATGCAAGGAGACAATGACGATACCGAGTGAGAAGACCGAATCGGGTGTGGACCATGTTGATGAGATGATCTATCGAGGGTGCTAGAGACCGGCGGAGATGATTAGATGAGAGGGTAGCGAGGTGGTCAGGTCAAGATACGCTTTCAGGACCTTAGACAGTTACATGTTGCCAACCCACGCCACAAGTCGAGTCGTTAGTGGTGGGTGTGTTGGTGTTGAAGGTGGGTGTGTTGGTGTTGAAGGTGGGTGTGAGGAGTGTGTCGGATCGTCCTGATTCTATGATACAAATCAGCACGTTGCCGTTTTAAGTCAATTTGCCGTACATTGCTCTCGCTCCAATACTCTGTAAACATGAGACCTATGAACGATCCAACACTCCAATACGACACACCGACAGGTACGAAATGCATGATTGATGAACAATCCAGAGACTAGACAGAGGTAGGGAAAGAGAACAACTCAAATGGGGAATCAGACCGACACACCGACGGATATGTACGAAATAGATGGACGATGGCCAACCCAGAGACAGGGGGGGAACCAGAAATTCCAAGACTGACCTGACCGTTCAACATCTCCCTCCCACCCCCTTCCAGCATCGATTCTCAACCTGTCAATGAATTCTTTCATTGCATCTTCAACGATCCTCTTCCGTCTTGCGGTTTGGACCGTGACCCATGATCGAACGACTTCAAATTTCCATCCACACCAAACGTCTCGTCACCGTCACCTCTCAACTCTCCTGCTCCATTCTTTTCTCCCACTCCCACAAACCCACCTCTGGCCGGATGTGCCCGCCTTGGAACAGAGACAGAGAGACGTTGATCCAAACGTGGTTTCCGATGATGGACGACGTTTGAACCCGACCATCCAGAGTTGTGGACAAAACAGCAGGTCTTTATCAGATCTTTGATCTCTGAAGCTATACGAAAATGACCAATCTAGGCAGACTGCCGTCTTTCCTCGCCATGGTGAAATTTCGGTTCAACTGGATGAAAACCCTCGATCGGATTTGAGTTTGAAAATGCAGGATGAATTCAAACAAACGGTCGGTCTCACTTGTAGAGGTCAAATCACACCTGTACCTCGATCCGTCCTTTTGGCTGTTGTCCCGGTATGTATCTAGTTGACTTCAACTATCCAAAATCCCAGACGCCCCAGAGCGATATGACCGCCTTCGGATCCCCGACCTGCGCGATGTGTCGAACAATCTCTCCCAGTCTCGTCTTTTTCGACTCGTGGTGGTGTTCGAACACATTCAACACATGAAGTGGACGTCTGACTAACTTGGATCAACTTGACCAGAATCTTTTCCCTCTCTCTCTCGCTCACTCCATCCGAGCTGAGTCTACCAAGTTCGTTGTCTGCACACCCGCTCCAATGACCAACAGAAACCTTGATACTTTGGCCTTCACTTGCGACTCAATCATGACTAGTCCGTTTGAAATGACGTTTGGACGACCATTGTTTGAGGAAAGATGATCTTGGTTGGGTGTATCAACGTTGGCAGAACGGCGAGCGATACTGAGCTCAACTACTCCGACGATTTGCAACCCAACCGATCCTTGATCAAACATAACAAGAAGTGTTTGAGATGATGGCGTTCTTGACGTCTAAATTCTCCTTGAGATTGTTCTTACGGTCGTTCATATATATCAAGAGGGTGATCGTTCGCGTGTGTGCGATCTTCAACATGTCGTGATCCCGCCTTGACGTGACATGTTCATTTTCCAGCATACCATTTTTTGTCTTCAAAGCATCATTTCCCGTCAGGAGGTTCTCTTGCTTTTTGTCAACAAAGCGTGTTGACTGGTCAGAGGGTGATGAACCCTTCGTAACTTCTCGTATCCCGCAGATATCACATCAGATTTGTCTTTCGATTCCAACAACTCTCTCAAGACGGTTCTCTTCTTCTTTCAGGTTGACCACTCTGGCCAGATTGACGTCCGGTCGTCTCTGGGTATCGACCAGTCGTTTCCCAGTGTGCCCATGTTTCACCCGTAGACAAGCGTGTGACGTTTTGAGGAATTTATATTTCTCTGATAATTCTTCATTCTCCGTCAAAGTTAATTCCTTCTCTTTTGATATCATATCCTTTTCTTCCACCAATCCTTCCAGTTGAGTTGTTCTCTCGTCGATTTCAACTTGATGTTCAACCCCTCCTTATCTCCTGTCACCAAGTCCAACTTGGTACGCAACTCTTGGTGCTGCTTCATTACAGACCTCAAAGTCGTCTTGTACTCGCCGAGCTCATCTCTGACTGATCTCGACGTCGTGTCCAGTTCGTTCATCCCCTTCGCATGGATAGGCACCAAGCCCTCGCCGTGGGTCCGTCTGGCTGAAGGGAAAAGAGGTGAGACAGGTCACGAGGATGAAAAATGTCGTAATCCAAGTTTATTCCGGGATTTGATGGGCGATAGTATGATCTCTTTTACTTTACCCTTTTCGAGTTCCTCAGTCGCAATCTGGATTTCAGCTTGAATTTGACCGGATGAAAGGGATACTGAAGGAATCGGGATCGGGATCGAATTGGAGGGTGGATGATCTGAACGAATGAGACGAGACCGGTGGTTCAGTCTATTCAAATTCAAATAAGACCCAAGGTTTTGATAAAGGTGAACGGATCGATTCACAACGTTCCGAAAGACTGCTGGTCCTTGGAATCCGAAGTAAGACTTGGAGAATCTGTTGAAACCGTCCTCTATCGAGTTGTTCAGTGATATATCTCCGTTCCATCGTTAACGATTCCATGATCCGTGTCTTCTTGTGCCCGCCTCGTCCCAAAGTCTTCATCTCGTCCATATCACGGCAAAAGGTTTACGAGGACCTTTCCCCGAAAGGCCTGATACAATGAACATGCCAAGCGTATTCAGGAACCGCGATCACATTGCGGATGTATTGAGCTATGAGGGCTCAGATTCCTGAAGAGACTGACCCGGTCGGGGAACGTTCTTCTTGTTGTTGCTCTGACTCGTCATCAGACTCTTGTTCCTACTGCCTTCCTTTTTGCTCCTCCTCTTCTTCTCTTCCCTCGCGGTCTGATTTTCCATCGACTTCGTCCTTGTTCTTTGGGATTTGCATTTGGTGCCGAGGTAGGGTATGATTGTGATTTTTGACCCAACCTCATCATCGACGTAGTTCGTGACACCCGTGTGTGTGGCTAGAGTGAGAGCATGTAATAGGGGTTTCACTCGACGAGCGGCTCGTGACATGTTTCCTCATCTCTTCCGTTGACCCCCTCCATGTTCTTTTCTGTGTCCGCATCGATTCTTTCCTGTCACAGAGTATGAATATTGTCATTGGGAAAAGAGACGGAAGATGGGTTTGAGGCTTGGACCGCGGTGATGGGGGGGGGGGGGGGGGGTGGCCACTGAAGAAGAGGGAAGATCAAATTCTAATCGATCCGAGAACTGGGCCATTACTTTTTTTCTTTTCCTTCTATCCTTTTCTTTGTTTCTCTCTCCTCTTGCTCGCTTTTCTCTTTCTTCCATTCTGTGAGATCTATAAGCTCATCCCTTGACGGCAGGCTTAACATGTGAGTCCTGAGTGTGATACAATCTTCTCCACCTAAATCTGAAGTTTGGGGATATCGTGAGTTTCTAATCTCTATGCAAGGAGAGAAGAGGGGGTTGTGCGACCGACCGACAAACATGGAGACCCGAGGACAGGCATGACTCGGAAAGAGGATAGCAGAACCCGAGATAGACAAAAGTGTACACGGAAGAAATCCAGAATCAAGGAATGAGAATGAGGGACAAGGAGCAAAGATACGACAGGGTTGGTAAGATGATGAAAGAGGAAGATGATTGTATACTCACCGTAGCGACCATGACCTCTCCCAGTATATTATAAAGTCATTGATCTAGACCCATCTGATCCTTAATTCCTTCTTCTAATGTCTCTCCTCTCCACGAGTCTATCACTTTTCCCTTCTCTCTCCGTCTCTTTCTAACACGTAAACGCACACACACTCTTCCGTCTTCGGTCGGGTCTCTTTTGTGTCCCAGAATCTCAGCGTCTCGTGATTTACGCGAGTCTTCTTTCCTCTCCTCTTCCATATGACCATGACCATTCTCGATGACCGGCCGATATCCCGAGAGGTCAAGTCAAGAGCATCAATCCTATGAGGTTTTGGAAAAAAGGTAGGAGGGACAACGTCGGAGAGATTTTATGGCGGAACATGACGTGCCTTGTCAGCTAGTTCGAACCCGGGCTTTTGATTTCAGCTCACTTAAGACATGACATTTATAGTACCGCAACGAGAGACGAGAAACGAAGGACGTAAAATAAGAACAAAGATGAACCGAGAGACTTTGTGTAAAGGCAAACATGGGACTAGAAGCCGTAAAGTATGAGAAGAAAAAACAAGGGGCAAAACGTGAAGCAAGAAATCAAGATGAGGATACAAGACAAGGGACGAGAGCCAAGGAGAAGGATACGAATACGGGACAAGATGAACGAGGACAAGGAATGTGAACAAGTAGAATAATGTGGACAAGAGCAAGGAGAAAAAACCAAGAGATGAAACCGGAAAAAGGGGACAAGAAGGAAACACAAGTACCAGCATACGGACAAGGATGCTGAAGATAATAATAATAAGTCAAAGAAGAAGAAGAAGAAGAAGAAGAAGAAGAAGAAGAAGAAGAAGAAGAAGAAGAAGAAGAAGAAGAAGAAGAAGAAGAAGAAGAAGAAGAAGAAGCAGCAGCAGAAAGACAGAGAGGCACGAGAGACAAGGGAAAAGATCCCTACTGAAACTCACTTGGAACAAACTCTCATACAAATTCCCCTTTGACCATCTTCATATCTGCCTCGATCTCCGTTTCCCTTTCCTTGTCCACCTTGTTCTCGTTCCTTTTGATCAGGATCAAGTCATTTAGTCGGTCTGGATCACACCCGAGTAGTCTCCCAACTTGTTCTATCAACTCTTCCTTTTCTCTTCAATCGTGATAGTTAATTTCTTTATGTAGTTTCTGTTCCGTCCCAACTGTGGACGTGAGTGGTTGGGGTGGCGGAATTGGACGACCGTTCGAGTGAACAAACGGAATGTAAGATCTTCACGACTTGGGTCAAGGTATCATGTTGGAGAAAGGTAGAGAGTGAGGATGATCTCGATGACCATTCCTTTTCGTGTGTCACTTGACCGTCTTTCTTCTTGTCACCTTTTTTCACCTCTTTTCACCGTGTCCTTCTCATCCCTCGACATGTCATTCTCATCCTTCATCGCGTCGTTTGCGTTCCCACGGATCATCCTGTCATACTTTTCTTTTGAAAAGGTCTGGTCGGTATCATAGGCATTGGATTCGCGAGCGTCAAGATGGTAGTCGGGACTGTCACGTAGAGTTGAAATGGGATACAGATCTTGGACTCTTGCTTCTGTCTCTGCCTCTGCCTTTGCGCTTGAAGGACAAGCTTATATGGAAACCGCCTTGGTCTGCCTGTGACATACTCACCCCTGGATTTCTCCCGTGTGTCAATGTCGAATCGTCATTCCGGTCGGAATGGGACCTAGGGGGCATGTCACGAAGGACGTGACAAGTTAGTCTGGATAGTGTTAGGATGGGTCGGGTATTTAACCAGCGACGGGGCGGTTTGCAGTAACCGCCGGTTAATAGGCCGTTTTGTCGCAGTGGTTTAGATCCCTGTTCCATTGGGCACTGTTATATCGTCCCAATGCTGGTTAGTCGGTCTCGTGACAGGGCAAGAGGGTTCAAAAATCGATCTGAAGAGGTCAGCTCTGTCACATATCATGCAAAGAGACGTCGATAGTCGATGAGAAGAAATGTCATGTTATCAATCTTAAATCCTGGTATAGAAAGTTGAAGGGTGTTTTCCCGGTATTATGAGCAAAAAGAAGAAAAGAAACAAAGGATTCACAGACTGACTGTGATAATCTTGATGTGAAACCTGTACGTATTCGGCTTCATACGTGTCCTGACGTTCCCGAACATATTCAATCACCTGGTTTCCTCTTTCAAACGTGTTGAAGAGTTGCAGAGGTTGACGTCGCTCGTCGTTACTTCCACCGGTCAAAGATCCATAATGGGGAGCATGAGAGACCCTGAGACCGGTAACACCGGCCGTGCGATGAGAACGATGGAGATCAGAGTGGATGGCAGTTCGCGCCCCGGGGGGCGGGGGGGGGGGGGGGTCCTAATTGTCCTAAAGAAATGGTGTGATGATGGCCACAGGAGGCTTGTTGGTAGTGGAATCTCTGGGTGTTACCAATAGTTTTGTGATAGGAAATACCAGAGATGATGAACTAAACATGTTTCGAATCGAAAGCAGGTGAACGAGACTGTCATTTCTGACAAAGTGGGAGAGACGAATCGGTAGATAATTACAAGCGTCAACATGTTCAAGAAAGGAATGTGTGACGTCACGGTATGGTAGACAATTGAAAGTGACAGATGAGTAAGGTGAATGAATAGGAAAAAATCAAAAAGACACGGAGAAGAGGGCAATGACGGTTGGAAATGACGACTCACTCGGTATACTGTAGTGTATCATTTAACTTTTTTCTCTCTTTTAACGTATAAACTTTTTTTTTTCCCCATGTTGCAATTCCCAAAACTACCCTGACCACTTTGCTCTTATACGACTTTCTCCCATGCCCCATTTCATTCCAAAAGAAGAGAGATCATCCTCACTTTGCTCCGCCTCAAACTCATCATCTTGGGTATATATTAAATCGGTACGACGTTTGAACATCTTGATGAAGGTAGACATTGAAGAAGAAGTAAAAGAAAAAAAAAGATGTCACAAATCCAACTCTCCGTTTATGACAACCTGACTTTCTCACTCACTCTCGGAGAAAATGAATAATTCTTTCACATGCCCTTCTTCCCCTCTCCCTCCTTAGCCTGCTCCTGCCCCAGCTCCATCCGCTTGATCGTCTCAGGATCATCACAGTGATGATTTATTTCATCCCAATGTCTGGTTTCGCAACCAAGTTGCGGACCTACATCTAGGGGATTGGTACGTTCGGTAGGAGGCAGTGTATTGATAATGGTCGGTTGATGATGTGATAAGTGAGGAGGATCTTCCAGATCACACCATATCAAACATCCCTTTTCAGACTGTAGTAATAGGTGTCGGAATGAAGAACGTCACACCGAGTGTATACGGTCAAGGGTGTCCAAAGCGGGTTGACTATTTGAGTGTCAACTATGAGTTCATGCATACAGTGTGGAAGACACAACAAGAACCTTGATGGTAGAGACTACCGATGATTTTGGAAAAAAGTGAATGATGGACAGAGGAAAAGCATAGGTGTTGAGGGGAAGGAAATGATCTGATGATATAGGAATGGAATAAGAGAGAGAGAGAGAGAGAGAGGAGGAGGAAGAGGAGAAGGAAAATGATGATGATGTAGATATGCTGATAAACACTCACAAATACATTTTCAGTAAAGCGTCATCGTCATACTCACACATTAGCCTCCCCGTAATATTCTTGTACCATCATCAACACCTTTGGTTCTATAGTACTTATACCTTTTGCCATATCCGTAGTCTTGGCGTTGTTTCTCGTGTCAACATTTGGGACATTATTGGATAACCCGATGATAACTTGACTCGCTTGATGAGTTTTCCGCTCTAGTTGTATATTTCGACTTTAAGCTTGACATGACATTCGATTGTCAAACACCATTCAACTTTGGTAATTTACCACCTTTCCCTGTTCGAATCCGAGAGGACCGTTGAGAACGTTGATTTCTTTCCACACATGTTCCAAAGCTCGTAGACTTGTGTACCCATATTTCGTACAGTCGGAAAAGGAAAGGGTTTTCAATTCATCATAACTCGGATTAGAATCTTATGAACCTTGTTCTAGAGTTCTAGATGATCGGATGGATGAGAAATTAGGAAAATCATTCAAAATCGTAGATCTTGACGACGAACCATGAAGGACGTCTAAGACCAGAAAACCAAATAAGGTTCTCGGCTTGTTAAGTCGTGTACAGCCTTCTTTTTCCGAGTCAACCACCGTTGAACGTGGAAGACCATTGGAATGGAATTTATTTGTTCACTTGTCCCTTTTGAGGAAGATGGGTTGGGAAGTCTACCGTACATATTTTCAGTTTCTAAAGAGTTTGATATCGACCTGTAGATCCAGAGTGTGGGAGTCTTCAAGCTCTTTGATGAAATCGATCATCAAGAAGGTTCATCTGATTTCATTCCCGTTTTGGTATTGGTGATAACCGCGTTGGTAGAATTACAATCGTAATGCATATTGGAATTGCCCGAGGTTGTGAAATCCGACCAAGACATACGAGATGGTTTTGGAGAATCAACGGATCCTGTGATTGATGAGGAAAAGGTGTATCAGTCTGTTTTTGAAAGTATCAGCTCAACTCTGTATGTCTTTCATTTCATACTAACGACCAACGACCAACGACGAAGACTTGTCTAAGGAGGGGAAAGATGGAAAAAAAGTGATTTCATCATGGTTAAAAGTTTGCAGCAAACTCACCCTTACTTTCCGTTCAAACATGACTCGACGTGAGGCTGTGGCTGTGGATGTTGGGTAAAGCGAGTATATGTAGATGATAGAGAATGAATGATACCAGTTGTTCGAACAAGAAAATGACTACTCTTGAAGTCGGGTTTGGGAAAGAAACCGATCCATTCATCCAAGATTATATCCTCTTCATCGTGGTAAGAGCGCTATGCTAGGTTAAAAGTAACTCACCCCACCCCCATTGATCATTGGTCATTGTCGAGGGACAAAGAGCAAGAAAGAGCGCTCTTTCTGTACGCCTCACCCTCGAACGTACCGTCCGTCGGAATCCAATTGCCTCCGGCGCGCGATTCATGGTGATCGTATGAGGTCGGTTCGAGCTGGGATCGCCAGTTGATGGTGATAGCATAGCGCTCTTACTTTATCGTCGAGGCGAACATTGTTCGGATGAGTTAGGATCACCAGTTGATGATGATGATCGACCTGGCTTTTTTTTACCCTGTTGCTCGTTGAATCGTAGATCGTCCAAGGAAGTAGAGCGCTCTGTTCCCCCCTCACCAAAGGTCGAATGACAAGAGGTAAAGAAAGGATGAGATCAAACATGACGATGATCCTCTAATGTTGATCGACCGACCATACGATTCAAATAATGTTCATATAACCCAAGATATCCGACGCGCGATCACGTTCCCTGACCGAGATGATGACTCGTTCCGTCTCTTGAGCCCGTTCTCTCGCCCATACATCCAACTGCGTGGTGGTGATCTGTTCCAATTCCAATCTGATCCGACGAGACGGAGTATGATCATCCTTCAAAGTCGACGTTGACGTCGGGGAGACGGCGCTTTCGCGTTCGCGTTCGATATCGATCTGGAATGGGAAAATGGTTTGTGGAGGTTGCATCAAGAGAGTGTAAAGCAAGTCTAGAGCGTTTTTACCCGAGCCGGGTGACTAGAGATGATCAGCCTAATAACGATGATGGTAATGGTGTAATCTTTCAAGTAACATGACGATAAAAGGCTCAATTCTAATCACGTCGGTCCCGTGTTTATGTTTATGCAATTTTATTTCTTTGCAATCAACTTTTCAAGGTGAACAAGTAATTCCCCCCTCCCTGTGTCCGACGGATGATGGGTGATTCGGTAAAGAATGGTATGGACAAGTTGTCTCCAATCAAAGAAAGGCATGGTATGAGAGTATGGGAGTGGGAACATAAAAGAAAAGAGAATACGTCCAAACAACTCACATTCAACAAGCCTTGAGGTTCTGGATAAATGTCAAATTCCAAACTTTGACCCCAATCTTTCGAACCGTACTCTACCCCTAGCCAATCTCCCAAGACTCCCAATTGATACGTTCCCATTATATCCAACGATCGTCGAGCATCTGGGAAATCGGTCATGACGACAAACTGAAGTGAATCCGTGCGGGTGAGAGGAAACAGAGTTAAATCGACAATCCCCAAACACATGACCATGTCATTTTTCGTCCCGATCCGTCGTGGACAGTTGTGCATTGCTCGAGGAGGAACGTTCACCGTTCCTATGGAGAAAGGTACGACCTTGTATTGTGTGGTTTGGATGGAGAGGGATATGATCTGAAGTAATAAAGTCATGCTGGGCGGTTTCAATTGTGCGGATGGGTTTTTTTTGGTCGGTCTCAAGGTAAATTCGAATAGTCGACGGATGTGTTGTCGGATGTGTGTGAGATCGTCTGGGGCGGTGATTGATTGGGGAGGGGGGGGGGGGGGAGGGAGAGAGGGGTAGAGGAGACATGCCATCGGTGAAAAAGACTTGAGTGATGATCTAAAGCCGGGATGATTAGGCTCAAGACGTAAACGTTCAAATACACTCGGTAGATCTTTCTGGGTACATCAGTTCTGTATCATTTTGAAAGCGTTTTTTTCTTTTTTTTTTTCTTTTAATCTTTCTTTTTGTTTGGCGGAGAAGGGAGGTGGGGCGTTTCTTTATGGGTATGGAAGAGAAAATAACCTGTTTTGACACAGAGAGAGGTAGGTACGACAAGGGGGGAAAGTTTAGACTCACTCGAGTCAATAAACCACTACCATCTTTTCTCCCACCTTCTTTCACTTCGGTTTCCCCACTGACGACGGCGAATGTTCTTCCATCTCCTATCACACATGGCGTGGGGAAAAACACCGGACAGATCCTGATGATATCGCCTTGGACCGATGATGTGGGGTGAGACAATTCGTGAGAGGGCGTCGAGTGAGAAGAGGGGACAAGACCGATGAGTTTGGAATCGTAGGTACATTCGACGTTTCTGAAGTTGCAACTGGAACATTTCCAATGAGGAAGGACAGCCCCATGAGATAACATGGATGATGGATCGGGGGGTAGAGGTAAATCCGAACAGATACATCGGTTGGAATCACGATTACATCGATGACATGATACTCTAGGTCTGTGATTATAATGTCAGCCAGAGTCATCAGACCATAAAGTTCTAGATCCTAGAATCGGACAACGGTGGCGGTGGGGCTGGGGAGGTTCAGGACAAACACCAGTGGAAGGGATTTGGGGATTGATGGGGAGGTAGTAGTTTGGACGTGTGAGATGAAGAAGGAAGGAAAGTTGGTAAGTGACGAGATGAGTGGAAGACAGAAAGAAAGAAACATGTTCAATATAAAAAATACTCACTCAAACATGTATTCGGGTACTTTGAATTCATCTTTCGTCTTGTCCCTCTTTCCAGCTCCAAGAACGACAAGGACGCCAGTGGTGATGATCTTTATTCTTCGTAAGAGGAAAGGGATCCTTGAGATATGTCGCATAATGAATTCGCCTGTCGATGTGTGAGAGTCAGAAGAGACGATGGATTTGATTGAATAGGGTCTCAAAGCTCCCGGTTTGATCACGTACTGGAATTGAGGAGAGATAGGTTCGAGTGAGAGAGCTGAAGGGGGTTTCGTCGCTAGAACGGGAACTGGAACTGGAACTGACACTGGGGATGTTGGACTGAGAGAGTGAGAGTGGTGATAGTGAGATGGAGATGGTATGGGTGTGGGTGTGGGTATCTGTAGAAGAGAAGGAACGTTGTTGTCATCTTGAGAGGAGGAAATAGGTAAGTTGGTCGAAGAAGAGGTTGTTGATCTTTTCCTCTTGGAACTTGTTCGTCCTGATCCAGTCGCTTGAATTGGCATCGAATCCGGATCCGCTTGAGCATTGAGAGAGGTAGATGAACTAGGTACGACCAATCGTATGGTAGTTGTTGAAGGTAAGGTAGAGTTGGAGTTTACCGTCGCCTTGACCCCATCATGCCTATCTTTTGATCAATTGCCTGACCAGTGAGAACCACTCTTTTTTCCTTTGGCGATAACCCAGCGCGATGGAACATGACTTTCCGAAACACAATTGACATGCCATCTTGCCTTTCGGTCTACCTCCCTTGTTGACGGGTTTGGTGGAGATTGCATCCATACGAGATGGCCTGATTCTTTTTCTGTTTTGAGGGTTTGGGTCAGGAGGGGGGATAGAGATGAGACAAGGTGTTCCCTGCTTGAGGCAAGTACGACATGCAAGATGATGAGTAAGAGGGAAGAAGAGATCTGGGTGAGCTAGACATTCAGCCTGTGATCATTAGCTCGAGTCATCGGGTGGATGAATGGGAGAGGTGACAACTGACCTGGCGAGCTGTCCTCCCTTTGAGCTTGATCGTGCCAACGTCCATGTCAACGTCAACGTCATCATCCCAAGGTTGAAGAGGACGGGAGAGATGTACGAGAGTTGTAGCTGCTTCTATCGTTGACATGATGCTTGTTGTTGTTGTTATTGTCGTTGTTGTTTTGCCGATATATATATTCAGAGTCAAGTTTACGTGTAAAGAGTAACGCAAGACCATTCCTCCTTGTCGTGATCCAAGTGACTGCACTTGTGTCTGCCCCCCCAGCAGAGACGGATGCCTTGTCGAATGGTTGGCGTTCCGAAGCGGGCGATCTGGAGGGTTGAGTGACGACAGTAGACGTCGCCTCGTAGACGTATAAAATCCAGTTCGACTACAATCGGTCTCGAATCCGTACCCGTACTATCGAGTCAAAGCAACTACTTCGATTGGAAACTTGCCATGGAAAACTATCTCCTTATCCATGGATGTCTTGGGATAATCAAAGGTACGGATGTCGAACCGTACCGTCAACCTACGATCGCTCGTACGGTTCGAGCAGGCTCAGTCGTACCTACAGCTGAGGAGACTATCACCCACACCTCACTTGATTCAGATGATGAAGAGCGCTGGGAATCGTGGCGTAAACGCGAACTTCGAGCTCAAGGTGCGATCATGAGTAAAGTCGAACGCGGTTTGCTCATTGATCTACGATCTCTTCGAACCGCATACGATATGTGGAAATTCCTTGCAACAGATATGCAACTACAAACACCCGAACATCGTACGGATGTCGAACGCAAGCTACGAATGCTTATGCTCAAGTCGAACCCTACGGATACGGAGATGACCCAACACCTACAGAAGTTTAACCTACTCTGGCTTGAAGCTGAAGAGTCAGGATGCAAGTTCTCAGCCGATACTCGTGCGCTCTGGTTCCTCGATTCGCTTCCTCGAAGCGACTTCAAAGTCATGCGATCTCTATACATTAATCTCCCTACGACTTCAAAGACGTGGGCCGAACTTCGACGCTTGTATCAAGTCGAAGTCGCAGATCGCGCACGACTCATTACTCCTACAATGTCTGCTCAGATCAATAATACAAGTGCGGATCATGCACATTCGCATACGGATACGCATGCGAATGCGGATTGGATTAAGACAGCAGAGTGTCACTATTGTCATAAGAAGGGACATCTTAAAAAGGAATGTAGGAAGAGGATTAGGGATGAACAGAAAGGGAAATCAAAGGGATCAAAGGGGAAGTCGAAGGGGTCGAAGCCACAAGTCAATACCGCACAAACAAATACGACTTCGACACCCATGGACAATGCGAAGCCTACGATTGATCCCTTCTGGGCTTCAGCTATCAGCCTTACCGAGCCAACCGTACAGTACGTAGGCTCGAAGCTCGTACCCGAATTCCTCCTTGACAGTGGAGCTACCCACCATCTCACACCTGATCGTACGATTCTCTCAAACATCGTACGACTCGACACAGCTATCACGTTTGGTCTTGCGGATACTACGACCAAGGTTCATGTATATGAAAAGGGAGACATTCTACTACGACTCCCCTCTGGTCAAACCGTACGGATCGCGGACGTATACCGTACGAACGTCGCACGACAGAACATCCTATCCGCAGGTACTCTCAAAGCTCGTGGGTGGGATGTAGACTTCGTAAAGGGCGAACTTCGTAAAGGAAAGGAGATTGTTACGATACGAGAACACGGTGTCCTCCCATATGTACAACTGGGGCAGCTCGTACCCAAGACTACGGGTACGATCAATTCGACAACTCGTATTGGACCACTACAAACTGAACACAATCGACTTGGTCATATAGGTCGTAATCGTATTATCGAGCTCGCACAAGCGGGGGAGCTACGATACACTGCGGATGAGTTGAAGGCAGACTCGTGGCGTACGGATAGCTGCGCGGTTTGTCAAGAACAGAAGAACACTCGACTTCCGAAGAAGGATGTCAGTCCGCACGGCACTCGTAATTGTGAAATCGTACATTCGGATATCTCAGGACCCCTACGACCTTCGGCGCAAGGTGCGACATACATCATTACGATGTACGATGACTACTCAAAGGTGAATCGAGTTGTGACCGCGCCGAATAGACAGAATGTCGTATTCTATCTCAAGGAGTTTGTCGCAAAGATCGAAAGACAACTCGGTGGAACCGTACGATTCCTTCGTACGGATGGAGGTAGTGAATACGCAGGATCGCAGTCTCGACAATGGTACACAGAGAAAGGTATCATACATCAGATCTCACCGCGATACGTACCCGAACTCAATGGCGTAGCACTACAGTCACTCCCATAACACTTCCTGATCCCCTTCCTGGCCCACTGCCTACGCACGGTCCTACAACTCCCGTACGATCCGTATCACCGCAGTCCGTACACAAATGAACATCAGTCATAGAGACCCCTTCGGAAGTAATCCCTTCGGTTACGACTCCTACGGAAGCACCTGCTAAAGCTATTGAAGATACCCCTGTTATGGAGCCTACAACCACGACTACAACTATGATTCAACAACCTGATCCAGTAGTACGAGTCGTACCGCAACCAACACGTACAAGTGAACGACTTCGGGATCGTATGAACGTACAAGGTACACTCTCAGCAGTGACCTGGTTCCCTCTTCAAGCATCTTACTATGGTCTTGCTAGTGAAGTCGCAATGATTCTAGCAATTGAAGGAAGTGATATCGTACCGCAGACCGCAGGCGAAGCACTTTGTAGTCCGCAGAGTACGGATTGGAAAACCGCAATGACTCGAGAGCTCGACAACATCAAATCGAAGAATACGTGGAAGGAGACTACACTTCCGCAAGGTCGTAAAGCTATTGATTCAAGATGGGTATTCGCAATAAAGAAAGATGCAGATGGGAAGATCCTTAAGTACAAAGCTTGACTTGTAGCAAAGGGATTCTTGCAACAACCCGGTACCGACTACGAAGAGACCTACGCTCCAGTCAGTCGTATGATCAGTCTTCGAATTGTACTTACGATCCCCGCATCGTACAATCTCGTAACACATCAAGCAGATGCCGAAGGAGCTTATCTCAATGGTGTACTTGAAGAAGAAATATACATGAGGTACCCAGAAGGTATGGCTCGTGCCCCTGGTTGTAATACACTACGATTATACAAGTCTCTCTATGGTCTCAAGCAATCCGCACAAGTTTGGTG
Organism: Tremella mesenterica DSM 1558; assembly: GCF_000271645.1. NCBI lineage: Eukaryota > Fungi > Basidiomycota > Tremellomycetes > Tremellales > Tremellaceae > Tremella > Tremella mesenterica. The sequence continues at coordinate 43,577 of NW_006711244.1, read as the reverse complement.
GATCGAGCTCGGTAACGCGCTTGCGACATACAGATTTGTACAACTTGAATCAGATTGGGGAATGTACTACAAGGCATCTAAAGGTTCAGATGGTCCTATTATTGTACTTGCATATGTGGACGACCTCGTAATTGCAGCTCGAACTTGAGGTGTGATTGTACGACTCATGCGATTCCTCAAGTCGAAGTGGACGATGACAGAAATGGGTGAGATGAAGCAGATACTAGGGCTCAAGGTAGTTCGTGATCGTACGAACCGTACAATTCACTTATCGCAACCAGCGTATATCAAACGGGCAGCTGCGGAGAACCCGGTTGCGGTTCGAGCCTACAGTACTCCCCTCCCACAACATGTAGAGGATCTCTACGCCACTTCGACACTGCTTGAAGCTACGACTCCCTATCTCAAGATCATTGGATCATTGATGTGGATTGCAAGTTCAACACGACCTGATATATGCTATGTGACACGATATCTAGCTCGATTCTCAGCCACACCAACTGAAACGCATCTCGCACTCGCGAAGCGCTTAATGTCGTACCTCATACATACGAAAGACTACGTTCTCACGCTTGGGGGAGAACCGTATCAACTCGAAGGATGGGTAGATGCGGATTACACTGGTTGTACGGAAACACGAAAGTCTGCGACCGGCCACCTCTTCAAGTTCTTGTCACGAGACCAACTAACCAGCATTGGGACGATTTAACAGTGCCCTTCAGAGACAGTGGTCTAAACCACTGTGCTAAAAGGCTTATCAACCGGCGGTTACTGCAAACCGCCGGTCGCTGGTTAAATACCCGTCCCAAACACATCTCTAACCAAACTGACTTGTCACTTCGTGACAGTTCTGTAATAATTCGATTCAATGGCAATCTCGAAGACAAGCTACGATCGCGCAGTCTACGATGGATGCGGAGTACAGTGCAACCGCAGAAGCTGCTCGTGAAGCCGTATGGCTTCGAAGTCTATTGACTGAACTTGGTTTCAAGCAGATTACGACACAACTCAACTGCGACAATCAAAGTGCGATATGATTCGCACACAATCCTGGTACGCATGCTCGATAGAAGCATATAGACGTACAACATCATTACCTCCGTGAGAAGATACACAGTGGTGAATTGGAACTCGGATACGTACAATCCGAAATTGCAAGACGCGGATTTTCTTACAAAGATCCTACCACGTGAGGTGCATGAAAAGAACTGCACGCATATACAACTCGTACGACTCGTATCATATATCGCGTCTTATCCTCATTCCGTATCATACATCGCATCACTATCTCTCTTCCCTCCCTCTATCAACCTGGTATCCACTATGACCGACCCTCGTATCGCGAACGCACAGCGTATTATCGAACAAGGTATCCTTGCGGACACACACGACGCCTGCGATGATTGCTTGGCAGCACTACAATACGATGGTACGATCCGTGAAGCTCAACCATGCTATTATATGTTGGATGGTGTACTTGGTAAATGTGCAAGGCGTACTCGACATGGTCGCGCCTGTTACATGCACGATCACGATGTCAAAACCGATGGCCTACGTACTCGGCCTGCTAAAAACATCTTTGCGGTATATCGTAGTGATGAAGAACTTGCGATAGCACGATCTCGACTTGAAGCGTATAACGTACAACACCCAAAGAACTCCACGTCCTCGATTGTTCCTTCGACCGTTGCTACCCCTACTATCATTACTCCTACGATCGCTACAATCGCAACAATCTCCATGGTTGAAGACCTACGTATCGCATGTCGAAAACTCGCAGAAGTTTGTGAAATCATCACCAATTCTGAGAATGTACCCCTCTCCTTTGCCGCACGACTTGCGGACCTTGAATCCAAACTCGAACCGTACGCTTACGACGACTCTCGCATTACCACTCATATTCCTGTCGAGTCACATGTCAATCAGTCCCATATTCACTTTGACGACTTCAACATTGACTACGACTACGACTACGACTACGACTACGGCGCTTAGAGCACCGTAGACTCCATTTCGTACCGTGCACACGAGATTTCCTGGTTTGCTCGTGATACTGCCTTTTCATCCCATACGTCCAGGTTTACGATATGGTCCTCTTTAGTCTGTTAGAATCTATTAGTTAGGAGTCAGTGTCATTAGGGGGAGTGTTGATTAGTAATGCCACGTAACTACGACTCGAAACTGTTCATAGATACGATACCATCCTTAGTCTTCGATGCAACTCTTTACTATCATCGTAATCGTATTTGTCGTACACTTCGAACACTCCCCACCTACTCCCAGGAGCCCCTGGGCCATCTAACTGGTACCAGAGGCCACCTACATACCCTTCTGTACCAAATTATTAGGATTTTCAACCTACCTTTTGTCCACCCGTGTATCCACCACCGTATGCTCAGGGCAGACTCAGAAAGGGCTCAACCTTTGCAGAAAGGAGTGTCCTAGATGCCAGGCATGGCGGTATGTGACAGGATTTCCCCCTGTGATGTATAGGCCGCAAGACAGCTGAACTCAATGGACAGTAGGGGGGGGGGGGGGGCAGGTGGATCCATGTATCTTGGTGAGTTCTTCACATTTCAGTCTAAAATTTTTAGTGACAGGTAGAGGAGGAAGTGCTTCACATGTCTTTAAAAAAATCTTGTTGATTTTATGCATACAACATGGACGTATGAAGTTTCACATCTCACTCACTTTGACCAGAGGACAGAGAGCTTGGAAGAGAGGTTGTTGCAGATTCATGTGGTATGCACGCCTAACAACGGATATGCATGCCTATTGGCTGGTGACGTGATAGTGTTGTGCGTGAAGAGATTTTGTGTTGTGCGCAAAGCCCGCTTCATTTGCACATAAATCAGGACATCTAAGACTAACAACAGCAAAGTACATTGGGAGAATGAGAGATACGGGCATCAGGGGCATGAGAACGGCAAAGTTATGAGAAGTTAGGTGAAGTTGGGGGAGTAGGGGACAATGGGATCAGAAGTACGGCAAAGTTAAGCGAGGATAGTTTGTTTGCTTATTATTAGATGATAATACAGAGGGGGAAAAGAGCATGCATCGAATCTACATGTCTCTATACTTATCACATTCCACTCATACGCAGGAAACCAGAGACGATTGAATAAAGTTCAGGTGGATAAGTTGACCAAAGGGATATTCGACGGAAGGGGAAATTTTCAATGGCGGTTTGGCCGTCCTGGGCCGAACCTATCGGCTAACATAGTTGAAGGGAGCAAAAGGTAGTTGGGGATTTGGGGATGTAGGCCAAAGTACGGTGAAAGTATGTCTACACGTGAGGGGGTTGGATGAGGCTCCAGGAGGAGTTCTTCAGCGATCCTTGATTGTTGTCCATAGTGGAAAATTGATAGTGATAGCTACACCCAAAATCGAGATACAGCGCCATCAGTGAAAAGCCCGGCCATAGTAACTAGGCCAAAGTATGGCGCAATTGCCATCAGATCAAGGTCTGTGCCCTCCTGTTTGGGTGAGACATCAACTCCCAAAGCACAAAGTTAGCCGAGGTTCGTTGACCGTCGGTCCGTCAGGCAGAAGTTATTTGAGAGGCGTGACACAAACCGTCTTACGTTGACCTCGCTGACATAAGACGATTGCACGGTGAAGGTTTACAAGGGGTGTGACTACAAGGGATAAAGTAGTCACTACTTGTGTATTGGTCAAAGGTGGTGAATCAACTTGGATGGCTCCGGCAAGCTGTGGAAGGTTCTTGAGGAAATGAGGTAAGCTAGTCAATGGTTTGAGGTCAAGTGAAGTAACATTCGATGATTTGATCCTTGGGGAAAAGAGGGCCAGAAAGGCTGGCTTTTATCCTTTTTGGCCTCCTCCAAAGAACCCCCTGTCTGGGTGGCAAATGAACCTTTGATTGGGTCATGAACCGGTTCTATGAGGTTCTCCAAACCCGTTCTAGGTGTTTGCTTCCAGAACCCATTCTAAGAGCAACTTGTCCAACCCGTTCTAAGAGTAGCTCGCTGAACCCCTTTCAAGATGTGGTTCAATTTGGGTTCTTAGAAGTGCTTCTTGGAAGCGATTCTTTGGTGGCACTCCCCTTGGCTACAAGGATTTACTAAGACTATGTACAGTATACTAAGGTGTTATGATAGGATCATAACACAGGATCTTCTCAGCCATTACCCTTCCAATCCACTCTGTGTCTTGTTCAAAGTACTCCTGGGGGTAATTTCACCACACTGGATCATCTGATACAATTCCGAGAGGCTGGTTATCTTGGTTGGTGTGGTGGGAATCAGCGGCTGTCAAATTTCAGAGGGGGGAGGTGTAATTTGAGGATTCTCTTGTAGCTTGCGATAGACTCGGACGATTGGGTATAGATGGGAGTCAGCCCAATCAGAGGGGATCTGTCAACTTGCAGTGGTCTTGCTCCAAGCTCTCTGATGCCATTGATAGAAAAACGAATGTCAGTAGCCCTTGAAGTTCAGAACACGGATACATGTTTGTCATTCTTTCGCTTGTCTACCTCACCATGCGCCCGGAAGTCCCGTCACAGCTAGACCCTTGATCACGCACCTGAAAACTTCGGGCGAGCTGTCACTACGCAGTAGCAGCCATAGATAGGGTCTCAGCTGGAGCAGCCTGGATCTGATTATTTATTCTAATTGATTTCGTAATCCATGTACTATTGAAATTTGAATAAGCGCAGGTACGTGTTACCACTTGTGACTGAGGGATCTCAGGGCTGTCAGTCCACTTCAGGCACCTACTTTGGCCCATTCTGAGACTGTCTCAGAAGGAATCAACCCTGTACGTTCCGCCGTGTCGATTCTGATTGATTTCGAAATCCATGTACTATTCAAATTTGAATAAGACCAGGTGTGTGTTACTGCCCATGCCCAAGGGATCTCAGGGCTGTCAGAACTGATTTAAGGGCTTTTCAGAGGCATTCTGAGACTGTCTCAAAAGGAATCAACCCTGTACGTTCAGCCATGTTGATTCTAATGGATTTCGAAATCCATGTACTATTGCATAAATTCTCTTTCCTTCTTTTCAGGATCTCTGTCCCGCACTGCCCGGTCCCGTCCCCTCTCTGCAACCTCACACCGACGTTGTATTTCTATATTTCTACGCTTGAGGTCTTCATTTTCACGCTTCATATCCTCTTTCTGCCGCTGCACTTCTTCCATCTCTCGCTGGAGTTCTTTGTTCTGACTTTCCAACACTTCATCTTTCCTCGCACAAGACTCTAATTCTTCTCTGAGCCGCTCCGATTCGGCTCTCACTTCCGCTACCACTGACTCCAAGACAAGGCAGTCTTCGTCCCTGTCAACCGAACCTTTTGGGGACGCGGCTTCATGTAACGTGTCACGCCTGCGGGTAGACTGCGGTAGCAAAGGACTGCCTTGAGTACTGAAGGGGTTAGTCTCTGGCTCGCCTTACCTTAGATACTGAGGGGACTGAGAGTGTTGGGTTAAAACCAACTGAGTGATGAATTCCCTGTTCTAACCGTAAAAGTCAGTAATATTAGAACAAGGAAAAGAGATCCATTGATGGGGAAACTACAAAATATGGCCGGCTTATATAGACATCAGCACGAATGATTTCCCAATGAGATTTCCAACGACATCTTGAAATCCTTACGTTTCTGCTCGGTGAAGTCTACACTTTTATTAGGTGAGATTCACGCCTACGTATGATGTCACTGAGATCTACGGTGAACAATTCCGAAGCATGATGTCACCATGACATCATTGTTACGGAGTAACAACGAATCGAGAGAACTCCATCGAGTTCGACGGATTAGGAAGGAGAACGGCGGGAGTTGGAGGCAGTGCTGCAGTAGGTAGGGACGGGTTTTCCCTTTTCGAGATTTCCCCACTGGGTTTGCTCAAAAGCGGTTTTTCACCTGTCCGAGTATGTACATAGACGCTTGCAGTAGGAACTGAGAGGAGGACACGGATACCTGTAGACAGTATATAGTACAATCAGCAAAGTACCAACTTTGCTGATTCTTCAATATCATTCTTTGGCTACATCGATTGCAGAGGAGACACGATCCATTAGCACCAGAGCCCCTAGATTTCCACGAGACCTCCATCGAGTTCGACCCAACCTGCGACCTAGTCGTCGTGTTTCCAGTACCGTTACAAGTTGAAGAATCAGCCTTACGCACCTTGGGTCGAATCGGAGAGTACTGTATGCTCACCAGAGGGAAAGCGCGGAAAATGATACCAGAAAAAGAGGAGTTGGAACAAGGGCGGGTCCCAGAGGAAGAAATACCAACAAGTTCTTCGAGAAGTACCATTTCACATGATCTCACTTCTACTACCACTACCCCAGATCCGCTAAATGAATTATCGCAGCAGTTGTCACAATTGTTAGCCATTATGACGATGCAACAAAAGGAACAAAATGCATTAAGGGAAGAACTGGCTACGATGAAAGCTGACCGACAGAACCAACAGATACTCACATCGAAAGGGGCAAGTTTGATCGAAGTCGAAGAAAACAAGCCGTGTTTGGAGCCAAAACTTACCAACAACGAACGAACAGGAAGAACCAGGTGTGCGGATCCACCTACCTTCAGTGGAGAACGAGGAGAATTGGACAACTTCCTTGCAGCATGTCACATGAACTTCGAGTTCAAAGGGGCAGAGTACGCCACCGATCGCAGGAAGATCCTGTTCATGTACGGGTATCTTCGAGGCACCCCTCAAATGCTTCTAACCCCGGCCATAACCAATCCAAGTATATGGAATTCGACCGAATGGCTAGAGAGCTACGACAAATTCATTCAGCATTTACGAACTCAATTTGGAGATAGTAACATGGCAGGTACGGCTATGAGGAAATTGCAAGAGTTAAGACAGACTGATACGGCCGCCGAGTATTTTGCCAACTTTGAACTTTGGTCCACACACCTTGGAAAGGTACCAGATGCAATGAAAATCGCCTCAGCCATACAGGGCCTGAAGGAAGAGCTACTGAAGGTGGTAGTGGTAAATAACACCGACCCTCGAACCAAATCGGACTGGATCTATTTCAAACAGCATGTGATAGGGACTGAGGAGAACCAACGGATGGCTGAAACGATGATTGCAGCGAATCGATGGGCTGCTAGACGCAAACATGAGACGACCTGGCTTCCCCCTCGATCGAATTCGATGCGATTGGATACTAGTTTGTCCAACCCGGTAGAACGCCACTCACAATCGACTGGTAGAGGACCCTTGCCCGGTGGAAAACCAGGGATGATGAATTATGGTCTACCAAATGACCCTCCGGTCACTTGGACAGAGGACGGAGGACGTCTCAGCGAGAACGAAATGACTTGGAGGAGGGAGAACCGACGTTGTCTCAAATGTAGAAGTCCAGAACATTACGCCAACAACTGTCCAAATGGAGGAAATACGAGAAACAACATTAGGGGATCCCCAAACCCGCATAGCTCACCGATTCCTAGTGGATCGAACTCGATCCCAACTGGATCCAAAGGGCCATTAGTTCGAGGAATGGCGGTGACCTTTGAAGAAGAGGGAAACGACTACCTGGCCTAAGTGATGCGACCACTTGCGGCCAGGATCTGCCCGGATCGCAGAGAATTCAAATACCAATAGATCTCAGTAATGACTCGGCCATAATATATATAAAAATACAAACAAAGAAAGATACCCTACAGATTGGAATGTTAATCGATACCGGGGCTACAGGAAGGTATGTGCAGCCGGCCTGTCCATTATACCATCTATTCCCAAAGAAACAATATCAGGTACCACGAAAAATTAGGTTCCTGGATGGAACTACCGCAACCTTAGTGACCGAATATGTAGAAGCAGAATTAGATCTAGGAAAAGGACTCAGGATTGCAACTCGACTGGATGTTATGGCATACGAAGGACCAGAAGTACTAGTAGGACTAGATTTCTTGAGACAGTTTAGGGCAAGGATCGATTGTGGAAAGGGACTGATCGAATTCGACGGAATTGAACGAGATACTGGTTGGAAATACCCAAGATTAGAAGAAGGATTAATAAGAGGAGCAACACTGGAGAAAGGGGAGGACGAAATGAGTGAGGAGGAACTACGACAAATCATACCGACACAATGGCACCAGTACCTCGAATTATTCAAGGTAGAAAGAGCAAGAAGACTACCACCAAGAAGAGAATGTGACCACGAAATCGAATTAGTAGCAGGGGCTGAACTGAAACCAGGACCAATCTACCAACTGGACGAGCATGGGGATGCTTTCCTGAAGCAGTGGATCAATGATGGACTGACTAGTGGACATCTGCGAAGAAGTAAATCGCCCTATGGGTCCCCAGTATTCCTGGTCCCCAAGAAAGGAGTCATTCCCTATCGAGTAGTTACAGATTACCGGGCACTTAACAAGGTAACCATCAAGGATTCGTACCCAATGCCACTTATCTCGACCTTACTCGATCGACTTCAATTGGGAAAGGTGTTTACCAAACTCGACCTGAAAGGGGCCTATCAGTTAGTTCGAATAAAAGAAGGAGATGAACATAAAGCTGCTCTACGAACACGATACGGTAGTTTTGAAAGCACTGTTCTACGGGATGGATTATGCAACGCACCAGCCACCTTTCAAAACTTCCTGCAGGATATGTTCCACGACCTGTTAGATGAAGGAGTGGTAGTTTACATAGACGACATCACGGTATACTCAGACACGATCGAAAACCATCAGATAATTGTCCAAAAGGTACTAGACCGATTACTTGAAAACGACTTGGTTGTTAGCCCGAGGAAGTGTGAATGGAGTTGCGACGAAGTGAAGTTTCTGGGGTATGTAATCGGACACGAACGGATCGAAATGGATCAAGACAAGGTGAAAGCCATTCTAGAATGGGGAGAACCAATGACAGTCCGAGATACTCAGGTTTTTCTAGGATTTGCCAATTTCTATCGACGGTTCATCAAAGGATTCTCACATATTGTGGGTCCTCTTACCCGTCTGACCAGGAAGGATCAGGCTTGGAATTGGACAGAGGAATGTCAAAAAGCTTTTGAAAATTTGAAGAAAACTTTCACGACAGCACCGGTACTTCGACATTTCGATAGAACCCGACCAACCTGGATCGAAACCGATGGATCTGACTGTGCGATAGGTGCAATAGCGTCCCAAAGGTTCCCTCATCCATCGATAAAAGGGACCACGGAACTTCATCCGGTTGCGTATTGGTCTCGAGCAATGACACCCTGCGAATTAAACTACACAGTGGGAGAGAAGGAACTACTAGCCATTGTGGACTGCTTGGTAGCATGGAGACCATACTTAGCGAACAGTAGTGATGTCATAAAAGTCATTACGGATCACAAGAACCTGGAGTACTTCCAAAGTAAGCGACAACTGAATCGAAGACAAATGAGGTGGCTGGAAATCTTAGGAGACTTCAACATAGAGATCACTTATCGACCAGGTAGCAAAAATGGGGGAGCAGATGCTTTAACAAGACGAGGGGATTATCACCCGGGAAAAGGAAGTAGTAAGGACCCAGATCTAAACAAAGGAAACTGGCTACAATTACTACCCACATACGAGAAACATGGATCGAATTCGATAGACTCAGAAACCCGACACATAGTCAGAGGAGCAATCCGAGAAGACTCATTATTTGGACTCATCAAAAACGGACTCAAAGACTCAGAAGACATAGCAAACATACGACGACTAGGACTGCAATTGACACAGACACATAGTACACAGGACACACAGACACATAGCACACAGGACACACAGAAGACACAGATTAGCAACGAGGCACCGGTGGTATCATGGACTCAAAGCGGATTGCTCTTGTACAAGAATAGAGTAGTCATACCAGAGGGACAAGCAAGGTTAGAAGTAATGAGAGCAAGACACGATTCAATATTAGTAGGACTGTCACGAACTACGTCGCGACACCTCGATTACTCCACCAACAATGACCCTCCTTTGGCCATCAAAACCCCATCACGCCTTAACCTTTTTACTCTACACGTAACTCAGGACTTCTGACACCAAGTACGGCGAAGTTAGACGGAGTTAGGCTAAGTAGGAACAATGGGAGCAGAAGTACGGCGAAGTTAGACGGAGTTAGGCTAAGTAGGGACAATGGGAGCAGAAGTGCGGCGATGTTAGGCGGAGTTAGTCTAAGTAGGGACAATGGGAGCAGAAGTACGGCGAAGTTAGACGGAGTTAGGCTAAGTAGGGACAATGGGAGCAGAAGTGCGGCGATGTTAGGCGGAGTTAGTCGAAGGAGGAAGAGGATGGCCGAGGGCTCGGGGAAGTTGGACGAAGTGCGTTGAAGTACGTCAAAGCGCGAGAGGGTTGGATGAACGTCTAGGAGGAGTAGATAATATTAGCTGAGAAGATCGCTGAAGTTCTTCAGCGATCCTTGATTGTTGTCAGTAGTGAAAGACAGATAGAGATAGCTATAAATCAAGATACATCGCCATCAGTAGAACAAAACCCTAGTTAGAGTAACTACGCCGAAGTACGCCGTAGTTACACCCCTTTCGAAGTCTGCGCCCTCCTGGTTGGGTGAGACATCGACTCAGAGCGTGAAGTTAGCCGAGGTTCGTCGACCGTCGGTCTATTAAGAAATAGTTGTTCGACGGCCGTGACAGTATCAAGGATCGCTCTTACCGACGACCCGTGCGAACCTCGGAGAAGTACAAAGATAATATGGAACCAGAAAGAAGAATTACACGAGGGATGAGTAGGGATGGAGACAGGATGGAGGAGAACGAGAGGAGAGCATTGGAGGAGCTTAGCAGAGCAATGGGGCAGGACCTTGGAGTGGAGGATAGTGTGGGGGGATCAATTCAAGGAGATGAGTTCGTTCCACCGGTGCCTTCTAACCCTCCTTCTCCTCCGTCTAATGCTCTCCCACCTGCGGGATCCCCACTTGGATCAGACCAAACCCCACGCCCAAGAGAAAACACTGGAAGTACGGCGAACTTGGGAGAAGAAGGAACACAAGGGGTGGTGTTGGCCTTGATGCAGATGGTGGCGAATATGAACAAAGACATGATGGAGGAGAGAAGGCGTAGGGAGGAATGGGAACAGAGAAGAGAAAGGGATACAGTGGGCGGGATTGCAGAAGGGATATCAGAAGGAGTGAGGTACGCCATGGGACGGCAAACTTCGGCGACCCCAAGCGTAGTGGGCGAACAACGGAAGGGGATAAAGCTACCTAACCCAGACCTCTGGAGAGGAGATCGGAACAAGTTAACCGCCTTTCTGTCTGAGTGCGACGTACATTTCGAATTGAACTCTCATCTTTTCCCCGACGACACTAAGAAAGTCTTTTTCATGATCTCTCATCTACGCGAAACACCTCTTCTTGCAGTGCAGCCCGATCTATCCAAAAGACCTCTTCCTGAGTACCTCACGACACACGATCAGTTCGTTAAGTACCTCAAGACTAACTTTGGTGATCCAGACGAAGAAGGAACTGCGGCCCGACAACTTAACGACCTCAAGCAAACCGGGTCTGCTTCGGACTACTTCTCCGCCTTCCAGCGACATGTTGCGATTCTTAAGTGGTCTGATGATGGAAACCTAGTTGACCGAGCCAAGAAAGGACTAAAATCGCACCTTCTAGATGAAATTGCAAGACATGGTAGATCGTTTGGGACTGTGAAAGAGCTATTGGAGTTTGTGGTTCCCTTGGACAACCGCCTGTGGAGGAGACAAGTGGAGAAGGAGGCAGAGAGGAAAAGGGAAGGAGGGATAAGGACAACGACAGTGGTGGAAAGTCAGAGGACGGAGAAGAAAGAAGAGAAGAAATGGGAAAAGGGGCAACCTTCGGCGCAGGGTGGTGTCCAGGCGGCTATGATGTCGACGGTGGTAAAGAGTACACCGCCAAACATCGACGAAGTTCGCCGAAGATGGCCTAGGCCGAGCTCCGATCTGAGGGAGACAAGGAGGAAGGAGGGGAAGTGTACCGAGTGTGGTGAAGCAGGACATTGGCTGAAGGAATGCCCTGTAAGGGAGGCTAAGGTTAAGGTTGGACTGTTGCCTCCATGGGGGGAGAAGTTCGGAGAACGTGGTGGAGGATCGGGAGGGAACGCAGTACCTCTCGGACAGAGGAGGAACTTGAATGCGGTTGGAGGAGAAGTAGATTTGGAAGAGGACCAGGGAAAAGAAGAGGACCTGTCGCAGTAGGCGAGGCTCGGCGGGTCCGCCATATTCTCTCGGCCACCATTCCCAAACCCATAAAAGAAACACAGCTGATGGAGCCAGAGGATTGTGAATACAAAAATACACCACTCAGTACCCCTTGTTCATGCAATGTCGATAATCATCTCCTCATCCCTTCCGTTTCCAGAGATCAACCTAAATCGGACATTTTCATTAATGGAATAAAGCTAACTACGCTCTGGGACACTGGAGCTACTTGTTCATATATAAGCCCTAGGGCGGCAGCGAAGATAGGTGTAGAAAAGAGGCGATATCAGGTGAGCGTACCCGTTCACATGTTCGACGGCTCGGTGAGTGTCGCTGGACCCATCACCGAGTTTGTCGAAGTCGGATTTAGTTTGACGAAGGACGCCGAAGTGCGATCTGTTTGTCTCGATGTAACAACGCTCTGCGACGCAGATGTTGTGATAGGGTGGGATTGGATGAGGAAGGAAGGGATTGTCCTTGATGGAAGAGACAACTCGGTGAAATTTCCCATCCCAACCCCACCAAGTGCGGCGAAGTTAGCGGCCATAGGGCTGCCGACTCTGACGGACGCGATAGACCTCCGCGGCGAAGATGAGCTTGAAGAGCTGAGCCCGGAGGAACAAGACGAGTTGTTCCAGGTAGTTCCTGAACAATACCACCAGTACATTGACGTTTTTAATCCGAAGAAGGGAGGAGAGACCCTTCCCCCTTCAAGGTCCTACGATTTGAAGTTTGAGCTTAAGGAGGGGGCGAACCTTAAGGTCGCCTCCCTCTATGCTCAAGGAGAAGATCAGAGACGCGCGCTGAGAGACATACTAGATCGCGAAATCGCCGCTGGCCGAATTCGGGCAAGTAACTCGCCATACGGCTCACCAATGTTTATGATACCGAAGAAAGCCGAAGGACAATGGCGAATGGTCATCGACTATCGAAAACTGAACGAAGCGACCATACCAGATGCCTACCCTCTCCCTCTAATAGGTCAAATTACCGAAGAACTTGGAAAAGCAAGGTATTTCAGCAAACTAGATCTAATTGGAGCATACCAATTGTTGAGGGTGACAGAGGGACATGAACACCTGACGGCGTTCAGGACACAGTATGGTATGTTTGAATCTCTGGTTGTTCGTGATGGGCTGCGAAACGCCCCCGCGGTCTTCCAACACTTCCTAAATGAGGTGTTTAGAGAGCTACTAGGGAATGGAGTCGTGGTCTACATTGACGATATCCTCATTTATGGGAATACGTTGGAGGAATTACGAGGAACTACGGCGAAGGTCTTTGAGGTACTGCGGAAGGCGAGCCTGTACGTGAAAGCTAGTAAGTGCGAGTTCGAAAGAGATTCGGTGGTGTTTCTGGGTTTCGTGGTATCCTCTAAAGGTGTATCGGTGAACCCAGAATACATTGATGCCATCACTTCCTTCCCACGTCCTAAGAATCTACGAGAGTCAAGGGGATTCATTGGAGTTGTAAGCTATTACAGGCGCTTTGTCCCCAACTTCTCGAAGATTGCTAGACCTATCAATGACTTGACAAGGAAGGAGGTACCATTTGTATGGGGAGTCGAACAGGAGTCAGCCTTCAAAGAGTTGAAGGCTAGGATGTGTACTGCGCCGGTATTAGCCCATTTTGACCCTACATTGAAGACGATATTACAGACAGATGCGTCGTTCTTCGGCTGGGGGTTCATAATTTCGCAGATCAACACGGCTGGTCAAGAACACCCGGTAGCTATTGAGTCTGGTGCTTTCAACACAGCTCAACTGAATTATACGGTAGGAGAAAAGGAGTTCCTCGCTGTAGTGGAGGGTTTCAGAAGAAGGAGACACTTATTATTGCAGGTGGAAACCACAGTACTTACCGACCATCTAAACCTTACCTACTGGATGGAACCGAAACAACTCAGTCCTCGGCAAGGTAGGTGGGTAGAGGAGCTAGCTAACTTCAGGTTTAAAATGGTTTATCGGCCAGGAACCCAGGCAAGTCTTCCAGATGGATTATCTAGACGGGCGGACTATCATTCCGGGAAAGGAAGTACCATGGTACAAGAGAGCAACCTTATCCAAGGTCTGCCGAAGTTCGACGAAGTTGACGCCACCACGTCGGAGTTGCGTCACCTCCTTCGAGCATTGCAAGGGACAAGGGAGGTAAAGGAAAATGATCTTGTGGACCCTATGGATCTAGTACTTGGAGTTCAGGAGGACGAAGACATAGAAGGGGTCAGAGAAGAATTATTAGGAGTCGTTTGCGCTGAGTGTTCTCATCCTACGTGTAACGATAACGTGCAGGAACCAGGATCAATCACCGAACTACGCCGTAGTTCGCGGTCTCCTCTAATCCTTCGTGGGGGGTGGAACTCAAGAGGTTTCCTCACATTCGACGATCGCATTTATGTGCCGAACTACGCCGATGCTCGGCTGAAGATCATGAAGATGCGACATGACTCAGCCTTGGCCGGTCATCCAGGTTCGGCAAAGACCCTTGAACTAGTCCTGAGGGATTATGTCTGGGTTGGAGTAAGGAAGGATGTCGAAGATTATGTTGCTGGATGCGCGGTATGTCAGAGAGCGAAGACTAACAGGCAGAAACCTCATGGGGAGCTTAAACCACTGGAGGTAGCTACGAAACCTTGGTCTAGCATCTCGATGGATTTTATCGAGGAGCTGCCAAATTCCCATGGATATAATTCCATCCTGGTAGTGGTGGATCGGTTGACCAAATGGGCCATTTTTATCCCGACTACGACGAAGTTAACCGCAGCCGGCCTATCAGAGTTGATATTGGACTATGTGGTGGCCCAGCATGGGTTGCCAGAGAATATAGTATCGGACAGGGGATCGAAGTTTACCTCCAAGTTCTGGAAGAATTTGACCGATAGTCTCGGAATAAGACTACATCTCTCTACTGCATATCATCCACAGACTGACGGACAGACCGAACGAACCAACCAGTCTTTGGAACTGTATCTTCGAATCTTCACCTCCTATCAGCAGAACGACTGGTCAAAGCTACTCGCTCGAGCTAGCTTTGCTTACAACAACACCCAGCACTCTGCGATAAACAAAACCCCATTCTATGCGAACTATGGATATCACCCTCGTTGGGCTGAAGAGATAAAGGCTAGCGAGGTCGAAGTGCCCGCTGCTACGGTGGTGGTAAAAGACTTGACTGAAATACACAAAGATTGTATCGAAGGAATTGAGAAAGCTAATGAGAAGTACGCCGAAGGATACAATAGGAAACACCGGACTACGCCGAACTTCGCGGAAGGAGACCTAGTGATGCTGTCGTTAGAGAATATTAAGACGAAGAGACCAATGAAGAAGTTAGATGTTAAGCAAAGTGGGCCGTACAAGGTAGTACGGCAGGTAGGTTCTCATGCTTGTAAATTGGAATTACCAGGAACGATGGCAGGTATCCATGATGTATTCCATGTCTCCTTGCTCCGTCCTTATCACCCTCCAATATTTCCTGGTCAGCAAGCTGAGCCACCTGGGCCAGTAGAAGTAGACAATGTGGGAGAGTCTTGGGAGGTAAAGGATATTGTGGACTCTAGAGTAAATAAGAGGTCAGGAAAGTTAGAGTACTTGGTGGAGTGGTTAGGTTACGAAGGAACAGACGATTCAGTATCATGGGAACCAGTGGAGAACGTCGATGGAGCTGATGACATATTGGCGAAGTTCCACGAACTTCACCCTACTAAGCCGAAGGAAGGGCGACTGCGAAGGGCTAGGAGATAGAACGTACTGCATACAACATAGGATTACAGCTACGTACCGCTCACTTGTCCTTACTCTTACCCTTACCTTTTCCTTTTCCTTTCTCCTTCGATCTACTCGGTCCCGCGGGATTGGTGTGGAGGCTACCGATGACCGAAGGTAGATCGAGAGTCTCAGACGGGAACGCAGTAGAGAGAGAAGCATTCCATGCCCGATTCATAGCCCCAAAGAAGTCACCGAAGTCCTGGACATCTCGAGCAGCTTGCATGCTCGGGGTCCTCCACAGAGAACGTATGGTCCGTAGACACTCGAAGGGAAGACTGAGGAGGTCGAGAGCAGTCTGGGCGGAAGCTGGGACACGAGAATTACTACGGCGACCTAACCAGTCAAGGGACGGTGGTGGCTCATACGCCATAGGAGTGACTAGGAAGGGGGTGTCGAACAGTCTTCGGCGAACATCGGCTATCTCAGTAAGGCTTCGGCGAGAGACGCCCGCTAACCTTGTCCTTGCTTCGTCGTCCAGAGCCCCAGTGTTGACTACATCTACTAACGCCGCAGTAAGATTGTTTAAAGCGTTAGCTTGACGAGAAGAGAAGTCAAGCAGGAGAGATGTATGTCACGGCCGTCGAACAACTATTTCTTAATAGACCGACGGTCGACGAACCTCGGCTAACTTCACGCTCTGAGTCGATGTCTCACCCAACCAGGAGGGCGCAGACGTCGAAAGGGGTGTAACTACGGCGTACTTCGGCGTAGTTACTCTAACTAGGGTTTTGTTCTACTGATGGCGATGTATCTTGATTTATAGCTATCTCTATCTGTCTTTCACTACTGACAACAATCAAGGATCGCTGAAGAACTTCAGCGATCTTCTCAGCTAATATTATCTACTCCTCCTAGACGTTCATCCAACCCTCTCGCGCTTTGACGTACTTCAACGCACTTCGTCCAACTTCCCCGAGCCCTCGGCCATCCTCTTCCTCCTTCGACTAACTCCGCCTAACATCGCCGCACTTCTGCTCCCATTGTCCCTACTTAGCCTAACTCCGTCTAACTTCGCCGTACTTCTGCTCCCATTGTCCCTACCTAGCCTAACTCCGTCTAACTTCGCCGTACTTCTGCTCCCATTGTCCCTACCTAGCCTAACTCCGTCTAACTTCGCCGTACTTCTGCTCCCATTGTCCCTACCTAGCCTAACTCCGTCTAACTTCGCCGTACTTCTGCTCCCATTGTCCCTACCTAGCCTAACTCCGTCTAACTTCGCCGTACTTGGTCTCAGAAGTCCTGAGTTACGTGTAGAGTAAAGAGGTTAAGGCGTGATGGGGGTTTTGATGGTCAAAGGAGGGTCATTGTTGGTGGAATAATCGAGGTGTCACGACGTAGTTCGTGACAATGTATCATTTCGGGCGGCCTCAAGCTGAGTAGTGAGACCGAGGACGAGAGAACGATAAGTGGCGAATTCCTTTTCGTCCTCAGGAATACGGACGTCCAGGGAGATACGAGGGTGGACGAGGGACAACCGGGGAGCAGAGGGACCAGCACGCTGAGTATCTTCATTTTCCACATCACCATCATTGAAGGCAACCTCCTTCTCTTTAGATTTCCCTTTTGATTTCTTTAAAGAAGACTTCGGTGTCTTCTGGGAAGCAGAGGGAGGGGTGACGGGAGGGGCCGCCGAAGAGGCCGGAGGAACAGAAGGACGCCGACTTCGGGTGCTGTGAGCCGGAGGAGAAGCTACCACTGGAGAGGACGGACGTGGCGCCGAAGGACGAGAGGCCGAAGGACGGGAGGCCGAAGGAGCAGAGGCCGAAGGACGGCGAGAAGACGAAGGAGGAACAGCCGGGAGACGTGATGGGCCGGCCACAGGAGCGAAGGGCGACGGCGACGGAGGCGACGGGCGGAGGTCCGGCGAAGTACGGCGAACCGACCGGAGAGACGAAGACGGTACCCGCGAACGGGGGACAGACGCTGGAGTCTGGGGAGGGGGGAGAGGAGAAGCGTCGAAGGGACGGGGCGGGATGTCCCGGGCAGAGGAAACGGGACAGAAGGAGCAGGGGCCAGACGTGCATGAAGCACAACGGAGGGCCTTGTTGTGTGGCCTGACTGCCTTGAGGCAGGGCCAGTTTGGACGATTATACGTGATAATCTCACGTCTACTAATTAGCAGGAGTAACTTCGGCGTAGTACGAATAGGTGGACTCACCGGCAACGATCACACGCTTCGTCAACACCAACCGCGATCCAACGACCAGGCTCGGACTTCATCTTCTCCCACAAGTACTCTTCTTCCCGCAGTGATCTCTTCACCCGTTTGGGCGAAGGCTCCCCTCTGGGAGAAGGGGGGGGAGCAGCGACGGGGGCGGCGGGAGCAGGACCGGCGGCGGCAGCAGGAGCGGCAGCGGCGGCAGCGGCGATGGCGTTGGGGGGGGGGAGAACCCCGGAAGAGGAAGAAGAAGAGGAAGAAGAAGAAGAGGAAGAAGAAGAAGAGGAGAGGGAACGGCGTCGTTTCTGGCCCACAATTTGAGCAGGGGGAGGGGCAGGAGCGGCTGCGAGTTAGCAATGTCTTGGAGAGCTAAAGAACAGATAAACAAGGCCAAGTTCGGCGAAGGTGTGAGAGGTTGGACGAAGAACTCACGCTCAGGACTATCTACGTTGTTGTCCTCTACACTAACCGCCACCATATCATCATCCGAGTGTTCCTCTAACTCGGTTTCACCCTCCGACACGATTCTATCATCCTCATCACTATAATCACCCCCTTTTCCTTCGAAGTCTGACTGATCGTCCGACTCCGAACCACTGGGCGACTCCTGGTCGGAGGAGGACGGAGACTCACCAGGACGAAAGGCGGGCGTCCTGCGGCGAGGGCTGGCGGCAGGAGGGGAAGCAGAGCGAGGACCAGGAGGAGGAGAAGCAGAGGGAGAACCAGCGGGAGGACCGGCGGGAGGAGAAGCGGAGCGAGGAGGCGGGACATCGCCAGACGGCTCCCCCAAAGAGAGGGTGCCGAGGCCGAGGGAGGAGACTTGACGAGATCTGTCGCCGAAGGAAACTGAACATCAGCCAAGTCCGGCGAAGTAAGGTAAGTGTCGAGGAATAACTCACGAGCAGACGACACCATACCACCAAAGTTCCTCATGGCGGCGAAAGGGTTAGAGGTAGGGGCCATGACGTTAAGATATTTAAAAGAGAATAAAACTTGAGGCGATGATTCAAGGTAACAAATCTGTTTTCTAGGTAAGAGAGATAGAAAGTTTTGAAAGCAGATGGGAAAAAGAGAGAAGCTCGACGAACTGCTCAGTATTTAGTATAATCAAACCTAAACCCTCGTCGTCAACATGCAGCAAACTTCGCGTTTCATCAACAAAAGGCATCGCAGGGACGATCAAAATTCCCACGCTATAGTGTCTCATCTCAATATAAGCGAGGGTTACTTCGACAAACAACGGTGTTGTTCGGCTGCCATTCAGGAAGCGTGTCTCACCTACAAAAGACACAGGGCTTCTTACGGCAAACCTCGACGAAGTTAGGGGAGTCTCATTGTCGGGTTTTGGAGTGAAAGGAGGCCCAACTACGAAGTGCGGCGCAAAGAGCAGAAGGGTGAAGGATGGTCATGGGGAGGGAGAGAATGGGGTACTACGCTGCTAAGCTCTCTTGACACGACAGAGGTGTAATCGCTCACGAGGACGTTTGCGGCTAAAGAAGGGGGCGACTGTCACGAACTACGTCGCGACACCTCGATTACTCCACCAACAATGACCCTCCTTTGGCCATCAAAACCCCATCACGCCTTAACCTTTTTACTCTACACGTAACTCAGGACTTCTGACACCAAGTACGGCGAAGTTAGACGGAGTTAGGCTAAGTAGGAACAATGGGAGCAGAAGTACGGCGAAGTTAGACGGAGTTAGGCTAAGTAGGGACAATGGGAGCAGAAGTGCGGCGATGTTAGGCGGAGTTAGTCTAAGTAGGGACAATGGGAGCAGAAGTACGGCGAAGTTAGACGGAGTTAGGCTAAGTAGGGACAATGGGAGCAGAAGTGCGGCGATGTTAGGCGGAGTTAGTCGAAGGAGGAAGAGGATGGCCGAGGGCTCGGGGAAGTTGGACGAAGTGCGTTGAAGTACGTCAAAGCGCGAGAGGGTTGGATGAACGTCTAGGAGGAGTAGATAATATTAGCTGAGAAGATCGCTGAAGTTCTTCAGCGATCCTTGATTGTTGTCAGTAGTGAAAGACAGATAGAGATAGCTATAAATCAAGATACATCGCCATCAGTAGAACAAAACCCTAGTTAGAGTAACTACGCCGAAGTACGCCGTAGTTACACCCCTTTCGACGTCTGCGCCCTCCTGGTTGGGTGAGACATCGACTCAGAGCGTGAAGTTAGCCGAGGTTCGTCGACCGTCGGTCTATTAAGAAATAGTTGTTCGACGGCCGTGACAAGGACACCCAGGAAGAGACAAAACCATCACTATGATCAAAGAGGACTATTATTGGCCCCATTTGGACGATTATATCGCAAAATACGTAAAAGGATGTGAGATCTGTAACCGACATAAGACTCATCGACATCAACCGTATGGACATCTAGTCTCTTTACCAGTACCCACACTCCCGTGGACAGATATCTCTATGGATATGGTGGGACCCCTACCAAAATCGACCGAGTTTGACGCGATACTAGTGATAGTCGATCGACTAACCAAGATGGCTAGATTTATTCCATGTACAACTGGACTAACAGCGAACAAAGTGGCCGACATCTACATCAAGGAGATCTTTTCAAAACATGGAGTACCTCGAACAATCGTATCAGATAGGGGAACTCAGTTTACAGCGGAAATTTGGAAGGAAATATGTCAGTTCCTGGGAATAAAAAACTTATACTCGACTGCGTATCACCCTCAAACAGATGGACAAACTGAGCGAGTAAATCAACAGATGGAAATCCTGCTCGGAATGTATGTAAACTACAACATGGACAATTGGGATCAACTTCTACCAATTGCTGAGTTCGCTTATAACTGTTCGCCACATAGTAGCCACGGTCTGTGTCCCTTTGAAGCCTGTTACGGCTATGTGCCACACTACGACATCCATTCGCACGATATTCGATCAAAGTCAAACAAGTTGGAGAGGAAATGGAGAGATATGGGAGAGTTACATGCGGCTGTTCAAGAACAGGTCAGGATGGCTAATGAGATTAGTGCCGAATACTACAACAGGAGACACAAGAGTATACCAGAAGAATTCAGAGAGGGAGAACAGGTACTACTGAGTACGAAGTATCTTACGACGGAAAGACCCAGTCGAAAATTAGAAGCAAAATACGTTGGCCCCTTCAAGATCATAAGGAGAGTGGGGAAAAATGCTTTCGAATTAGATCTACCTCCATCAATGAGAGTGCACAATGTCTTCAATGTCACGTTGTTGGAACCATATCCTAGAGACATGATACCAGGTCGACAGATACAACCCCCACCACCTGTAGTAATAAACGGCCAGGAGGAATTCCATGTGGAAGCAATTGTGGACAGTAGAATTCGACGAGGAAAGGAGGAATTCAAGGTGAAATGGTTAGGATACACAGGGAATGCGGCCTATGACTGGGAACCACGAGAAAATGTAGAAGAGTTGGCCGTTTTTGGTGAATTTCTGGAAAAGAGGAAAAAAGACCCCAGAAGAAGGTGAGAACTCGATCAAGATCAACGGAATTTAGTGGAAATAAGTGCATACACAGGAAATATAGCTACAATTAGAGAGATATAAACACGCTAAAAGTTGGAGGCGGTAGAATTGGCTCGAGGACGACGGGCCGAAGCAGGGATACGAATGACATTGCGGGGGAGAGGAGTTTGGGGAGAAGAGGAGGGACCGGTGACTGGCTGAGAGGAACTCAATCCAGTAGGATCGCCAGCGGAGGTGAGATGATCCAAGGTTTCAGAGGGAGAAGGAGGAACATAGTCGGAAGGAATGAGATGGAGGGATTTGTAAAGACCCAGATGTACTGGGGGAAGAGGAAGGAGAAGAGAAGAGAAAAGATGGATGTAAGCGGAGAGTTGAGTAAGGGAAGAGGATTGATCCTGGGAGGAAAGGGATCGATATCGGGCCGAGACAGCACAGAGTTCGTGCTCCAGGACGAAGGTAACCTTGGAAGTAACAGTCTGGGCTCCGACAGTAATACCCTTTACATCAACATCGACCAAGTTCGAAGGAAGAAGATAGATACCTCGCGAAATTTGGACTCGGGATTGTTGGTTTTCACCGAACACTTTGAAGTTCCCTTCGCGGAGCACTCTCCACAAACACCACCAACTAAGTTGCATCAATATCGAACAGGAAGAGTAGGAAGACTCACGAGGACCGATACAACCTACACGAAAATCTTCTCCACCATCGAGACGACGCTGGCAATCGGAGCAAAGCTCACCCTCGAGACGGACAACAGCGCCATTCTTGTTACGAAGTCGCCAACCTTGGGCCAAGCGATCAAGCTAACAGTTAGAATTTGGTGGAATACGAAGGAGAAAAAGCTCACGGCGTTACCAAACCACTTGACAGTGGGCTTGATGGCCCCAGTCTCGCGAAAGCGATCGAGGGCTTCATCCTTCAGAGCGTGACGAACAGAGGAGAAAGAAAGGCGGGCCCAGAGGGTAGCTGACGAGTCAGAAACGCACAGAATTCTGTAGAAATCTCACCAATTTCCGAGTCTTTTCGAGCATCCAGAGCCTTAGCAAGTTCATCATTGACCGGAACCTTGCGAGGGGCGTGAAAAATGGTTTCGAGTTCATGGGGAACCTCGACAAGCCCCTCGGAATAATCAGAAGGTGGCACAGGGGACTTATTACCAGGAGAATTTTGATTTTCAACGATGGTACCGTGTTCGGACTCGACAGATTTCGCAGGAGATGGGTTCTCACCAGTGGCAGATGGCCCTGCCCCCCCTTCGAAGTCGATATATTGCTCGATGACCTCGTCATCGAGAAGAGACGATTGTTGGTCGCGAGAAGGGCCGGATTGATATCGATCCTTAATGGTGTCGAGAGCCCTTCGAGAAGCGTCAACCAATGGAGTTTGAGAGGGAACTGGCGCTTGGGAAGTAATTCTCATTCTTTTCGTTTGACGCATGAGAAGCTCGGGGTCGACGTCAGGTAGGATTGCCGTAGTAGAGGCCCGAGTTTGACGAGAAGAGATAGACGAGGACAACTAATCTCGTCAGCCAGTGATAAACAGGAGGAAGTGCATCGAATTCGAAGAGAATTGCTTACAGTACGCTTAGACATGCTCACAGACAGGTCAGAGTTGGAAGGATGCGCTAAGATATAGGTAAGATATGGATGGATAATGGTAGATAAGTGAAAAGAACGACGAACAAGAGGAAAAGAAGGAATGAGGAGGAAAGAAGAAGAGAGAGACAGAAAGAGACTTGGTCAGTAATTTCTCGGTCACATTGGAGGTCCGTGCGGGTGACGTGTTTCATGGCAACCGTCACACTAGCGTGGGTGTGACGTCAGGGCGCACCAAAGGTGTCTCAGAGCAATCCATCTGAATCACCTAGTTACAGAATTCAGGATCCTCGGCGAGGATCCTTGAGACAGGGGGGGAAACTTGTTACGGAGTAACAACGAATCGAGAGAACTCCATCGAGTTCGACGGATTAGGAAGGAGAACGGCGGGAGTTGGAGGCAGTGCTGCAGTAGGTAGGGACGGGTTTTCCCTTTTCGAGATTTCCCCACTGGGTTTGCTCAAAAGCGGTTTTTCACCTGTCCGAGTATGTACATAGACGCT
Organism: Tremella mesenterica DSM 1558; assembly: GCF_000271645.1. Taxonomy (NCBI): domain Eukaryota; kingdom Fungi; phylum Basidiomycota; class Tremellomycetes; order Tremellales; family Tremellaceae; genus Tremella; species Tremella mesenterica. Next base: position 19,928 of record NW_006711244.1, on the reverse strand, counting down.
TGCAGTAGGAACTGAGAGGAGGACACGGATACCTGTAGACAGTATATAGTACAATCAGCAAAGTACCAACTTTGCTGATTCTTCAATATCATTCTTTGGCTACATCGATTGCAGAGGAGACACGATCCATTAGCACCAGAGCCCCTAGATTTCCACGAGACCTCCATCGAGTTCGACCCAACCTGCGACCTAGTCGTCGTGTTTCCAGTACCGTTACAATCATCTACTAAGCCTGTCTTCTAATCCATGACATAACGCTTCGTTTTCTGCCTTCAAAGTTGCAATGAGGCGTTCGGCATCCAGATGAGCGGTCCGCATGTCTTCGTATCTGCCACGAGCGGCTTGGATATTCGTGGCGAGGCTGTCGAATAGATCATCAGGTGTGAAGGGCCCTTCAAAATCGGACTCATCGTCCGACGAGAGCGTGTGATTGAGACGATAGTCAGGAGGTGGGGCTCGTGGAGGGTTACGGCGTTGACGTTTATTCATAACATCTTCGGGTGTGACCATCCTTGTTTCAATTGGGTTCTGAGGTCCAGCGTACTCGGACTCGGACTCTTTGAGTGGGATTCGGCTTAAACTGCAACCATCATGTCCAGCTCGACGACAAACCCAACACCTGTTGCACCGTCCCAAGTCTGACCAACTGAAAGCCAGAGTTGGCATATCTCTCTCTGTTGCATAAGAGCACTTCCATTTCGGGTATAGAGCTCTGACGGCCCTGTCTGTCAGGATAAGCCCCCAGCTTGGGAGTGAGTCACTCATGGCACATAGAAAAAAGCGGGGATGCGATACTTGCAGCCTTCACATGTCCGTTTACGGGACCGTTTGTGACTTCGATTGCAGACAAAGTTCTTAACCGTGCCTGCTATCTTCTTTGACTCTGAGCGGCTTAAAATGTATTGCGTTAGACCGTAATGAGCGGCGGAAGAGGGAAAGAATCGGTCTGGGACATGGGATGGGCGTTGAAGATCACCACCATACTTTTCACAATGCTTCACGATGCTTTCTTTGTTGGCGTATATAAGATCGTTTTTGCGGGAAGTGAGCCATTCGAGACCGTAAGGACCGGTAATCTTGGTGAGGTCTGATTCGATCTCGTCAGCCCACCGAAGAGATTGGTCAGACGGTTCGATATCATCGGGTAAAGGTTCGATGACGGACGATGATGGCGAGGCGGACATGACAACGTTGTAGGTACTGTGGTCAATGGACGGACGGTGAGGATTTGAAGAAGTACTGGAAGAGAAAAGAGTGAGAAACTGTGGATGTATGAAGGTAAAACGAATGTCAGTAGCCCTTGAAGTCCAGGACACGGATACATGTTTGTCATTCTTTCGCTTGTCTACCTCACCATGCGCCCGGAAGTCCCGTCACAGCTAGACCCTTGATCACGCACCTGAAAACTTCGGGCGAGCTGTCACTACGCAGTAGCAGCCATAGATAGGGTCTCAGCTGGAGCAGCCTGGATCTGATTATTTATTCTAATTGATTTCGTAATCCATGTACTATTGAAATTTGAATAAGACCAGGTACGCGTTACCACTCGTGACTGAGGGATCTCAGGGCTGTCACTCCACTTCAGGCACCTATTTTGGCCCATTCTGAGACTGTCTCAAAAGGAATCAACCCTGTACGTTCAGCCGTGTCGATTCTAATTGATTTCGTAATCCATGTACTATTGAAATTTGAATCAGCCCAGGTACGTGTTACCACTCGTGACTGAGGGATCTCAGGGCTGTCAGTCCACTTCAGGCACCTACTTTGGCCCATTCTGAGACTGTCTCAAAGAGCCCGCAGAGCTTCTCTGTGAGTTTGGGATAGGCTGTATTGCAGGTTGAGCAAAGCGGCATGATGGATGGATAGATGTGTTAAGAGGGTGAAGGGGTAGTAGAGTTTCAAGTTTCTAGTAGGTGGGTTATGTGGTGTGGCATACATCTTGGAAAATGAATTGTTATACGACATGAACCCTGAGTCAGTCCGGACGGGGGTCCTAGGTCCCGTCCGGGTATCATGTCGATAACTGACGCAGCGAAATTGTGACTCATGGTGTCGATCGTTCGCAGTGAAATCGCGTCTTAACATCTGCTTACTCTTGCTCTATTCTGCTCATTCTTGCTCGTTTCTGCCAACACTAACCATAGCTTGCATACAAACACTACTAACCACTAGAAGGGGCTAGCTTCAGCCTGAGTTGACTTCCTCATACGTTTTCGAGGAGTTTCTAACACAGAGGCGTCATCGGGAGCGAGTTCTTGGGCTTGTGTTGCAATTAGATCTGAAATTCGTGTTCTAATGATCTCTAATTGTCCAGCAATACCCTTAGCTTCGAGATTGTATCCACCTTGTGCTAGTCTGTCAGATTAAGCTCGTAAATGATAGATAACAGACTTACCAGCTAGCTTAGCCTGATTTTCAACCGCTTTAATTGAACCTAGCTCTTCACGAAGTGAACCAAGGAACGCTCGCTCGTCCACTTTGATCTCCGCCTTACTAACAAAATCACATCGTGTTGACGTACCAAGTGCCACACACTCGCAGCACGCACCAGTAGGTATCTCACCAACGGTCAAACATCCAAAAGCACACGAATTGGAGCGATTTTGACGGCCTTGACACTGAGAGCAGGACAAAGAACCAGTTCTTCGCCAGACATTAGGGCTAACGGCGTGATTAAACGCCTCTCGATGGTTTTTTAGCTACATATGTTAGATCCAAAACTTTACTTATGAAAACAACATAAAGGACTAACTTTCGACGATTCATTGGGCAAAATAGCTACCTTCGAACTTTTCTTGTCATCTGGGATTCTAACGACCGAATCTACGTTGGAATTTGGCCACTTTCGCAAGGATAAGCCAACAATTACGTCCCACGTATATTGTGCGTCAAATTCTACATCATATAAGCTTAACCAACAAAATACTAACGTAACTAACCAACAACTGTATCTCCAAACTTCATTGGCATACCACGAGGAGTCTTAGGCTGGTTCGAAGGCGAGCGTGTCATACTTTGAGCTCTTTGGCAACTGTGGGAGCTATTGTTGGGTCTACTGACGATGTATGAGGTACTAAGACTACGTCTCACGTTAGGCATTCAAAATTGTAAGTATCAAGCCGTGAAAACAGTTGAAAATGATGAGATGTGGGGAAGAAACAGCAGCAGACCATTGGTATATGTGACAACGGTGAAAAACCTCTTAATCAACATCTTGACAACCAAAGGAGGGGTTACCCTCACTACAGACAACAATTTTGCGTTTCATGTTAAGCGAACAGCTAATTACCTGAATTGCCTCAAGCTCGCTTCCAGGAAACGATTTTCAAACGCCGTGTCTGAGACAGGCCCAATCAAGCAGGGGCGTACTTATTCCCACACTTTTACAAAATTATGAACCAATCCTTTGATGTTTTACTACGCCTCAATAAAAACGAGCCAGGGTTTAACAAAGTCCCTTTAAATAAGCAAAAGCGAGCAGAAATGAGCAAAAGTGAGCAGGAATCAGCAAAAATAAGCGGACAAAAGACGAAACCTGCTACATATTGCATACTTACTCTAATTTCTACATAGATAGCATATCTATAGCTGAGGCCTTACTTAACCAGTTTTGTAACGCATCTAACGACGGATTTTTTAAGCTTTGTCTATGAACATCTAAAAGTTTTGCTGCTTCGCTTCCTGTGATTTCCCTTGATTTCATTAACTCTTTAACAGCTTTAATGACGCCCATTCGTCTTCGGTAAAACCTTTTTTCTGTTTCACCAGCATCCTTTAGTCCATGAGCACCGTTTTCGTATCGAGACTGAACAGATGGGCGTCCATTAAGACCAATGGTGTATTCTTGCCATAATTCCTGGACCGTACACACAGAACGACTCATGGTAAATGGTGTGAGTTGAATGAAAGAAGAGGAGTCAAGACTGTTGGAAGAAGAAGGAAACGTTGCTGACGAGGGTGGTACTGAGTACACTGGTGCAGACAAAGACGATGATGAAGAGGATGATTGTTGGACGTCCATATTTGATAAATCTCTGGTCATATCGCTAAGCAAAGACTGTAAAGGGCCAGGAATGATGACGGGTCGACTAAGAGCAGTTTGAATGAGCGTAATACCGTCGGACACAGCTTTTATTTGTTCTTGATTTTGAATTTGACTTTGATTTAGCTGAAGAACATTCGAAAGTATGTCTTGGAATGATTGTTGGTGAGCTCGAGTTTGAGTTTGCAAAAGTTCATGCAAGATTGGAAGAGCTTGAGCTATCCGGTCATCATATCTCTGCTCATTACTGATTGTACGTGTAAGTGCTTCTCCTTCAAAACGTTTGTACTCTTCATCGGCAAAGAGTGGATGGTTGAAAATATATAACGAAGGAAAGAGTTTTCGCCAGTGAGGAATATCTTGAAGAAACACTTCTCGTAAAGACGCTATTGTCTGCAAAAACATTCGGCCTGTTAACTCCTGCTGCTGATGGATAGGAGAGTTCAGCAAAGCCGTCCTAAATAAGTTAATTACATTCTTTATAAACAAGACAGCTTACCATTTATCTACATCGGGAAAAACTTTCCTTAAAAGAGTAGAAGAAGGAGTAACAGCGCGTGGTAAGAAAAATCCTTTCCCTTCTACAGGGAAACCAGCAAGAGCTCGTAAAGTTTTACGAGGGATATGTGTAAGATAGTGAATTTCAAGAACCGAATGCGCCCAATGACCAGCTCGAGCAATTTCATCCGGAGAAGCACCTCCTTGTTCGGCAAGACGTGCGCCTAGTCATCTATTAACGTGCGTTTTTTGATAGGTATGTACATCTGCAGCTTTAAGCGCTTCATTGATTGCTCTTCTTTGAGTGTCATATGACACCTCTTTCAATCTGTTCTTGGCGTTGCTTAAAAGCGGAAGATCGTACCAGTTTGCACGAGTAGCAAGATTTGGAAATCCACTAGGAGAAGGGCCACAATAAAAGCTATTTATTAGTCCAAAGTCTCTTATGTATTTGAATTGACACATACCGAGCAAACAGATACAAACTTAGCAGAAAGACAGGACATACACTCAAATCTTTGTTCCGAATAAACGCAGCATCCTCTGCCTTGCCAGATGCGTTTGTTTTACTTGAATGTAAGACAAGAACAACTAGCAAACACGCTGTTGGACCTTCATTAAGCGCGATTTCTGAGGAAAGGTCTGATAGAAGCATTCGACGTTGGTTATCGCTTCGAAGTATTCCATATACACCAAGGGCTTGCGCAAGGGCATCTCGGAGCCCTTCCTCGTTATTTCGCTCCATGTAATGTGCAAACGAGCTGGCTAGTTGCTTGGTATCTTTGTAACCATCATAAAACAGCTCTATCTGTCAGGTGTTGCTAATGTTTGTTCACTTACGTCTGCCTTTGTCCTCAAAAAGCAACTTTTTCCTTCTTTCTGTGAATTTTTGTAAAACAGAGATGATAGTAGCCGTGTGAACGCTTCGAGGCCATGTAAAATTGTTGATTCCTCTTTTGACCTGCTGTTCCCAAAGATTCACAAGTGCTGCTACCCAGCCATGCACCGTTGACCAACTTAGCTGACATTCCAAAATGATAGTGAGAGCTTGTATAATGAGCGGCAATACTGAAAATTGAATCAAAAGCTTACTGGATTTTGCACGACCACGATCACTTGAAGAAGGGCCTGGTCTTGACAGCAAGAGGTGGTCTATTTCGGCCTGCGTTTGTACCAGACGCTGTTGTTCCGTTTCGTCAGAGTATTGAGAAGGATCTTCCGCCAAAGTATTATCAATACTGCTCATATCTACATCTTCAAACGTATCGTCTTCTTCCTCAGCTATCGCTAAGCTTTTGGAGTTTTTTTGCTTTGGAGCCGTCAAAATAACTTCATATAAAAACAATAAAGCCAATTGCGGGGTAACAGTAGCTCTATACGTTAGCACACAGTTATTGATGACTCAAAAACACCCTTCCTTTGCACATCACGCACGAGCGTCACAAATTATGCTAACTTTAGCAATAATGAGCAAAAGCGAGCAAAAGCGAGCAAAAATGAGCAGAAGTTGGCAGAAGTTGGCAGAAGTGGGTCCTTTACTCACTCTGTTAGCCACGGCTTGCTTTTTACCCATGAAAACCACTTTTTTTGTCGGCTTTTGTACTGTTTGATGCTGTTTGCGGACAAATTATATTGTTCCAAATCAACCGTTCCATCAACAGCGTTCCTGGCTTGAGGCGTAACATATGGAGTGCTTGTAGTCAAGTTTGGGTTTTGTTTGGCATGACGAGGCATATTGGTGTATATAAAAGAGTTAATAAACTATTAAAAACAACGATGAGTATGAAGATGATGAAGAGAGTTAAAACGGCTCAAAGTGCAATTCTTCTGGCAATGAGACAACTACTAATGCATTAGAAAGCTCATGTCGTATAACTAAGGTATAATTGGCTCTGTTTAAGAGTATAACTGCAGTTATACGACATAGCCTTTCTAATGGCATTAGGAATTGCAGGCGGATGCATTAGGATTCAATCTCTGAGGCGCGGGATGGTTGCCCAAAGTGGCAGTTTTGGCCGGACGGACCCCGTCCGCGCGGTGGCAAATTTTAGCTGATGCGTCCGTCCGCGTCCGGACGGGCCCGCCATAGAATGTTTTTTTCTCCCAGCGAGCGTCTAGAAAGTCAATATCGGTATAGGTTTCATGACCATCAAGTATAAGGAGCCGAGGTTGTCTTTCTGCCCGATCACGAGTAGATGGGTCAAAGCACTCCTTCAGCCATCTCTGAGAACCATTCCTGGGTAGATGATAAAGTGAGGGACAGGTGTGTCAGAGGTTGAGATTGTTGCAATGACAGTGATGTGAATAGCATTGGGCAAAGCTGCTTGGGATTTGATGGGAGCATCTTGGAGAGCAACACGACATGGTTTGCAAGATCTGGCGAGGTCAAACCCCAATTGCATCAACATTGTAGATGTTTTCTGGTCAGAAATTACCAGCTTCAAAGGTTTCTTTGACCTAAAGAAGCTTAGCATTTGTCAAGGAATTGCAGAGATGATTGAGATTTACTAGAGACAGGAATGCAATCATCGTTTGATATTGTGTTTTACCCCGGATCCTCACAACCTCCTGAACTCGATAGAACTTGGAGGAGACAGGATCCCAATAACGATTGAGAAAAGTTTGAGGTCCAAATTTACACCGAGGATCTCAAGGCAGAGGAGAGGGATGATGCAAAGTGACAGACATGTTTGGGAGTGAGAAGAGTAACCCTGGCTGCATATTGGTTTATCTTTTCCAAAACAACTTGTTCTTGAATTATGGAGAAACGATGATGGGTACGGATACCAGAGGGGAAGGTTGGTTTTCATTCAATCGGTCATGAAGAGTGACATGGGAAAATACCAAATTGATTTGCAACTTCTCACAAGCTCTTAGAGAGGGATCAACCTGTTTATATGCCATGGCGGCCTCCATTTTGGGTGAAGGTTAGGTATGTGAATGGGAGAATGAATGTCAACAAAGGTGGACGTGATGAGATTCGTAAACAAATTTGTTCTCGTTTGAACATCCCGTGCGTTCAAGGACCTGGTGGGAACGAGTAGTAACAATGTTTGATGGGGAGAGAGGTAGACCGGTTTTGGCCACAGAGCTGAGGGTCTGTAAGAGGAGAGAGATGTGGAAGAGATTGGAAAAAAGGTAGAATATCTCACAAAAGTCAAACCATTGACAAGTGTATGCATTCTCAAATCACTTTTGGCTCGACCGGCTGGGGCAATACAAAACCAGGAAGGGCGTGGACATTGACCAAAAAATCCCTGGTCCTCCTCCCCTTCAAGACGAGAGATCCTAGGTTTGTATGGATCATAATCCGGCGGCTGGGGGGATTCATACAAATTGTATATATATATATATGCACGATTACAACCGTTCTTACGAGACTATCAAGCGTATAGTTGCAGAGCTGGAACCTACGCTGTCAGAAGTGTCACGGCCGTTGTACACTTCTCTCTATAGACCGACGGTCGACAAACCTCGGCTAACTTGTCTCTTCGGTGGCGAGGTCTCACCCAAACAGGAGGGCGCAGAGGTCGAAAGGAGTGTAACTACGGCGAACTTCGGCGTAGTTACTCTATCTGGGGGTTTTCTCTACTGGCGATGTATCTCAATGTAGGTGTATGTCACGCCCGTCGAGCAACTACTTCCTAATAGACCAACGGTCGACGAACCTCGGCTAACTTGATCCTTCTTGATCGATGTCTCACCCAACCGGGAGGGCGCAGGCGTCGAAAGGGGTGTAACTACGGCGTACTTCGCCGTGGTTACTCTAACTGGGGTTTTAAGAGCAGGATGAGAAGAAGCCCTGGCAGGGTGTTTGCGTGAGGAAGAAAGGGGCACCGAATGTTTACGAGTGGATCTGGGAGTGGTAAAAGTGTTGATGATAGACTTGGACGGTGTATTTGGTTGCTAATGTTGGGAATGTTGTGAAGCGGCAAAGTTGAATTCTGCAAACTCATCCAACTGCGCATCAGTAGGTCGACAGACGAGGACAATGACGACTTACAATATCGGACTCTTCAACAGGTTCTTCAGGTTCGTCGGATGCTGGCTCCTGTCTGTCCTTTTCATGCTCGGTGTCACGGCCGTCGAACAACTATCTTCTGGCAGACCGACGGTCGACGAACCTCGGCTAACTTGATGCTCCTGAGTTGAAGTCTCACCCAACCGAGAGGGCGCAGACGTCGAAAGGAGTGTAACTACGGCGTACTTCGGCGTAGTTACTCTAACTGGGGTTTTGTTCTACTGATGGCGATGTATCTCGAATTGTATATAGCTATCTCTATCTGTCTTTCTCTACTGACAACAATCAAGGATCGCTGAAGAACTTCAGCGATCTTCTCAGCTAATATTATCTACTCCTCCTAGACGTTCATCCAACCCTCTCGCGCTTTGACGTACTTCAACGCACTTCGTCCAACTTCCCCGAGCCCTCGGCCATCCTCTTCCTCCTTCGACTAATTCCGCCTAACATCGCCGCACTTCTGCTCCCATTGTCCCTACTTAGCCTAACTCCGTCTAACTTCGCCGTACTTCTGCTCCCATTGTCCCTACTTAGACTAACTCCGCCTAACATCGCCGCACTTCTGCTCCCATTGTCCCTACTTAGCCTAACTCCGTCTAACTTCGCCGTACTTCTGCTCCCATTGTTCCTACTTAGCCTAACTCCGTCTAACTTCGCCGTACTTGGTGTCAGAAGTCCTGAGTTACGTGTAGAGTAAAGAGGTTAAGGCGTGATGGGGTTTTGATGGCCAAAGGAGGGTCATTGTTGGTGGAGTAATCGAGGTGTCGCGACGTAGTTCGTGACACTCGGCGAACATGGATTCCGATATTGTGAGAGGTTCGGGGGGCGCCTGAGGTCGTGGGTGTTCGGGAGAAGGGTTCAAACTCCACAGAGAATCTTGTGATTCCACAGGTGTCAGAGGACTACTTGTCTTTGGTGGAGATGAGTGGGCAGGGACGGGATGTACAGGTTGGACTCGAGGAGCAGATTCCTTCTTTGAACTGATGGTGTGAGAGCGTGGACCGATTGGCCAGTGCTCAGCATCTAGAGCAGGAATCTCGTAGTTGATCGCATTATCACGTTTCCTCAACTCTATTCTTTTTGAAGGTTGAGATCGGTCAGATGTGGAGTGAGGATGATAGGCATCATCTTTAGGGGCGAAGGTATCGATACAAGACGTTTGACTTAGGTTGGGATTTATGCTTCTCCCCTTGAGGGCTCCTGGTGACATGCTGGAGCGTTTGACGTGACTTCCAAAAGCGCCCCGACCTGGACGTGACTTTAACGGGCTGGCAGTAATGGGGACAGAGGTGATATCAGAGAGGAGAGGAAGAGAAACCTGGGAGACTAGAGCTGAATTTTCGTGTAAATCCTTGGTCGGTGGTCTCGCTGGCGGGACTGAAATTGAGGAAACGGGGACGGAGGATGGTTTCCGAGGATTCGGAAGAGTTATAAGAGGTTCTCTCGGAGTTCCAGATGAAGATGATCCTTCGCTAGAAAGTATTTCCAGAGGATCGTGGAAGGTACCGTGTCCTTTCAAAGGGTATATCTTCGCTTTCCTTGGAAGGTCTGATGTCAAAGATGATGAAGCGACGAAGTTTTGAGAGGTTGCAGGTCTATTCTTATGTCGTTTGGTTATCGGAGATATAGGTTCAGTCTTCAACTTGCTACCATGAGGGTAAGATTGAGCTTGAGAAGATGGTTGAGTCTGAGAAACTTTAGTCTTGAGACTATGAGCTATACCTTGTTGAGACCAACTTTTGACGAGTTGATCGTATACGGAGGGAAGATCTTCGTCACTTGCACTACGCGTACTTGCAGCCTTGGATAATTTTGAACTGTTTGAGCTCGTATCGCTTGTCAGGTCGATAACACGCCCCTTTCCCTTGTGATCGGCAGGCTTGGAAGGTGACGGTCCCGGTTTGAAGAGAAAGTATTGATCCAATGGACCTGTTTGTTTAGGAGGAGTCGGGGTGGTGAGATCTACAGGAGAAGGGAGAGGCCTTTTGGGCCTTGATGGACCTCCTAAGGTCATATGGTGGTGACCGAGTGGCGAAAGAGTGGTTTTCAATGGAAAAGCATGTAAAGTTGGTGATGAAGGAAGCCAACTTTGCGCACAACACCAAATCTCTTCACGCACAACACTGTCACGTGACTGGTTGATAGGCATGCATACATGTTGTTAGGCGTGCATACCACGTGACCCGCACGGGCCTCAGTTTCAACTCTTCTCATACTTTCATTCAACATCAATCAACACCAATCAACATCGTTACTCTCTCTAGCCCACAGGAGACAAGCTACGGTCCTAAACTCTTTTTCATTGTTCTCAGCACACTCCATTACCCCCTTCTGCTACTTTTCCTGACCAAAATACCTTGTGATAACCACAATCTGGTACATACCTCCTTCTATACTTCTCCTCAGAGGGAAACTGATCCTTTTAGTCCTCTATCTCTCTTAATATCATGTCATCCTCTCAACCAATCGACCTCTGTGACTCTTCAAGTGATGAGTGGTCACTCCCACCTCTCCCCCCATCTCTCTCACCACTCATAAAGGAAGAAACCCCGTCTACTCTGTCCGAGATCATTATACCAGAGACTCAGCAAGATAATTCGCCATTTCCCTCTCCCTCTGGTTTATCAACACCATTACGCGACATACACTCAGTTTCTCCCTTTGCCGATACTGCAGACGACTTTTTTGCCCCTCCCTCACCTCTTTCAGGAGCAAACAGTGAAAAAAACCCCGGGTTTGACCCCAATATTGAAGATATCGAAGAAGACGAATTTGGGCCACATACTCGTGTCCCCACACTTCATCATGCTCCCCTATCACTCCCCCCTCAAACATCTATCAATTCTGCTCGTGATAAACTTGATATTATCGTCAGAAACAAAGGATTTGCTTTAGTAACCGACTCAAGCAATCAAAAGCGTCAGTACATGACAATAAACTGTGTCTTTGGAGGTCAATATCGATCTGGTCGTTCTGCTCAATATGACAAGGTTCGAGCTCGTCAGCCTCACACCCAGCGACTAGGGTGTCCATTTCGACTTAAACTCTCACGGGTGACAGAGGAAGACGCCCTTGCAGATGGATTTCGACCAGTACTGCTTCATACGATGTGTAATGATCATAACCACCCTCCTGTCAAAAGTTTGCTTATCTCACACCTTCGAAAACACTCGCGAACCCCTCAGATCACTTCCCTTTTACAGGAATACATTGATAAAGGGTTCTCTGTCCACCAGATCATCGATTTACTCAAGGAACACCCCGATCAACCCCTCCTGACCCCTGTCGATGTGTCAAACTTCAAGTGGAGGTATGAGAAGAACCGAATGAGTGGACGAACAGTGACCAAAAGTTTGTTTTTACATCTTGAAAGGGAAAAACGTCTCTTCAAAGGCCTGATTAATTCGAAAAACGAAGCTCTTGGTCTCATTTATACGACTCATAAAGCAAGAGCTTTGGTTCATCTTTATCCCACTGTTCTCATGATGGACTGCACTTATAACACCAACCGATATCGCCTTCCAATGCTCCACATCACAGGAATGACAGCAACCAACCTCACCTTTACTGCGGCCATTGCTTTTATCAATCGCGAGACTACAGATTGGTACGGGGTCGCGAGAAAGAGTTTTCTCGACTTGATAGGTCCCTTAAAACATCGAATTCAAGTGGTAATAACCGATCGTGAGGTAGCCTTAGCCAACGCTCTTCAAAAATACCTACCAAATGCGAAACAGCAGTACTGCACATGGCATCTGCGAGAGAATATCAAACACGCCTGTGACAAAAAGAATTGTTTTGAGGGAGAGGAAAATAAGATCTTAGGAGAACATCGTTCCTTCAAGGATTTCTTGAAAAGTCATACAGGAACCCTCTGGCAAGTAATTCCTCAGCTAGATCGCTTCCTGGAGAGACAGTGGGACAGTATTACATTGAAAAATGGTCAACAGACAATACGAACAGCGTTGGGGGATCGAATGCTGAGTATTATCAACCGAGACATCTCAAAATTTGCTGCTGAGGCCCTGGAGAATCAAATTCGACTTGCAACTAAGCTTCTAGGTCAGCCTGACCGAATACACAATTGCTCAGGACGATTTCTAGCTTCAATGGGTCTCCCCTGTGCTCATATGATGACGAATATCATGAGAAATGACGGGGTATTGACTATCAACCAAATACATCACCACTGGCGACTTCTCCCTCATGATGGATTTGATAAACATCTTGAAGATACCAATAGCAGAGTACAACCGACTGCTCTTCGGGCCATTGGAGTTCATCGACTTGAAGACGAATTCGAGGTCGTTAACGGTTCCCGCGATTTCATACTTGATCCCCCTGTTAATCTTGGTCTCCGTGCGAGGATGGCCATTCGAGCGTCTGCTACACAGGCTGCAGCTTCCCAATCTTCTCTTGCTTCTCAAGGAATAGCAGTGGTTTGACCTACACCAATGTATTCAAGAAATCCACCTCAGAGGCCTCCCTCTTCAGGTTCGAATATCTCAAAATCGTCAAGTAATCGCCCTCCTCAAGCAAGTACTGGTCGAGTTCTCTCACAAAGCGAACAATCTGCTCCTTCACGCCCTCTCCCCCCTAAATGTGACCTGTGTACCAAGCGACATGCGATTACCTACATGTGTGCAGCAAAAAAAGCAGTGGCCGCGAGAGAACAAGAGTTATTAGCTCGATTTCAAGCAGAGAGAGAAGGAAATGCAGAAAGTATGGTGGAGAGGCCTCTGGTGATGATGGGATCAGCCTCTGTGATGACACAGAGGCCTGCAGAGATGGCCAGGACGGCCTCTGAGATGGCCGGGACACTTCCACCAGTACGCATTTCATTGGAATCTCTTCCCTCACTTCTCCTGGTCGATCTATGAAAGTTCTCAGCTGATTTATGCAGGTAATACCTCAATATCATCGTTATCCCTTCCACCCTTCTCCCCACTTCATACCAGGAGCCCCTGGCCCCTCTAATTGGTACCAGAGGCCACCTATGTACCCTCCTGTGTCGAATTATTCGAATTTTCCACCTACCTTTTATCCACCCGTGTACCCTTCGCCGTATGTTCAAGAAGGGCTTGGAAATGGCTCAAACTTTGCAGAAAGGAGCGTCCTAGAGGCCAGGCACGGTGGTATGAGACAGGAATTCCCCCCTGCTGAGTATAGGCCAGGACAACAGGATTCAACCGGTGGACAGGGGGGTGGAAGGTAGATCAATGTATCTCAGTGAGTTTTCTGGATTTCAGTGTGAAATCTTTACTGACAGATAGAGGAGGAAGTGCTCCACATGTCTATAAAAGAATCTGGTTGATTTTATGCATACAACATGGACTTATCAATTTTTACGGTTCACTCACTTTGACCAGAGGACAGAGAGGTTGGAAGGGAGGCCCGTGCGGGTCACGTGGTATGCACGCCTAACAACATGTATGCATGCCTATCAACCAGTCACGTGACAGTGTTGTGCGTGAAGAGATTTGGTATTGTGCGCAAAGTTGGCTTCCTCCCCACGCCAATGCGGTTCCCCACCCCCGGACGGCTCCTACGTCTTCACCCATCTCTGGGAATTCAAACTCTTCCCCCCTCTTGCTCCTCTTTCGCCTGTTCACTCCTTGATCGACTTGGACGAGTGCGACTCTACCTCTTACTCTAATCACAATTACAATTCCAATGACGATTACAATTCCAATTACAGTCATGGTTTCAATAACGTTTATCTTTCCCAGGGTGATTACAATGACCGTTCTCAGGGAGAGGTCCCACTTGGCAATGGCCCGTTCCATGGTATGTAACTCTACCTCTCTCCTTTCCTCTTCTTTCCTCTTTACACTTGTTTCCCGACAAACGTACACTTCTCTGACTCTCCTTTTCTTTACTTTCAAGCCCGACAGACGAGCGTGCACATCTTGAGACTCCTTCCCACCGCAGAGGCAGAGCCAGAGAGAGAGAGAAAAAGCCAGAGAGGTAGAGAGAGAGAGAGAGAAAGAGAAAGAGAGGACCGCCGCTCATTTCCAGACTTCCACCCCCACACCAACCCCAAAGACGACGAAGGAGACTCCCTCATATCGATCAACTCGTTGATACCCGATCTGAACCTTTCTACTTCCAGTTTCAACTCCCGTTCCAATTCCAACTCCAGCTCCGACGTCGATCTGAACCTATCCATTTCCAACTCCAAGTCCAACGCCAACACCAGCTCCAAGTCCAAAGTCGATTCCTATTCCAATCTGAACCTATTCAACTCCAACTCCAACGCCATTATCGATTCCAATCTGAACCTCGTCCATCCTAACCTGAACCTCGTCAATCCCATCGACACCACGTCCACGTCCACGCCCACGATCCAGAACAACGGTAACGGTCAGATGTCGATCAACCACTTGACGGTGAATATGAACTTTCATCTGGCCCCTCCACTCGAGTCTAAACTTCTACCACAACTCCTTCCGTCTACACAACCTCAACTCCACTCAGCTCCACCTCAACCCGTTCCGGCTCCACAACCTCAAGTCGAGTCTACACCACAAGTCAAGTCTACACCACACCACGAGGAGTTTACACCCCAAGTTGGGTCGGCTCCCCCACCACCACCACCACCACCACCGGCGGCGGCGGCACCACCCTCGTCCGATCACTCCCGAAACTCATTGGAGCAAGATGATGCGCGAGTTGAAGATCAAGCTGGCCGCGCGGGCGGCAGCCGGGGGAGCGGGAGAGGGGAGTAAGGGGACCGGGAAATGAGTGGAGGGGCCAGGGGAGAGTGATGGCGGAGTAAGGGGAAGAACGAATGGGACGGTGGGGATTGGAAAATGATGAACGAAGGGTCAAGTGTCAAGTGTCAAGCAAGTGTCAAGTGTCAAGAGTCAAGCGCCAAGTGTCAAGGGTCAAGGGTCGAGGGCAAGGGTCAAGGGGATGAACGATGGATCTTTCCTTTACTTTCGCTTTTGCTTTTAATTCGGGGGGGGGAGCTTGTAGGTATCGAGGGAGGTTCTGTAGATATCGAGGGAGGTTTTGTAGATATCGAGGGAGGTTCTGTAGATGAACGATGAATTAATTCCATTGTGAATATCCCACCGATCCCGCCGATGGACAAGATGCAAGGGACGAGTCTCACGATGGAGAATGGATCTTTCCATTGGCTCGAGGGAGATTATGTAGATATCGAGGGGGATTATGATCATGTAGATATGGATTGATGAATTAATTCCTTTGTGTATATCCCACCGATGACCAAGATGGCGGGACGAGTCTCGCGCGATGGATCTTTCTCTTGCTTTTGGCTTCGAAGGGAGATTATCTCACGATGGATTTTTTTTTGCTTTTGCTTCGAGGGAGATGATGTAGATATGGAGATGAGTGATGAATTCTTTGTAGATGGAACCACCGCACGGACGAGATCCGATTTCAATATCAATATCGATACAGTGACACTCGATTGGAAAGTGAGTTTTGAGTACATGTACATGTAATTTGTCTCAACCTGAATCTGATGCCTGATGCCCGATGCCCAATGCCTAATCCGTGCGTGGCGTAACCGTTCAGGACAAAGGACAAAGACCCCATCTCCCACTTTTCAATTCAACACCTTCCACTTGGGTCATTCCGAACTGAGCCTGATCTCATCTCATCTCTCAATCCAACCCAAGAATTCCAACCCCGAGCCTGATCTCATCTCGATCCAATCGAAAAAAAAAAAAAAACATGATGGTGACAGTTAAGAGGTTAGGGGGTAAGAAGGTCAGGGGGTAAGGAGGTTAGGGGGTAAGGGAGATATGAATGTTATGTAGGGTGATAGAGGGTTAGGGGGTTAGTGTCAGGACCCAAATGTCAAAACGTGTGTATGTCCGCTAGTGAAGATGAATGATGTCTAACCGTGTGTATGTCCGCTAGTGAAGATGAATGATGTCTAACCATGTCCGCTGGTGGAGATGACGGAATTGCGTCTGTGTTGTTGGTTTTCATCCTGAAGAAACGTGTCTAACTGTGTCCCGCTGATGGATGATATGTAACCATGTCCGCCAGTAGAAACAGCGCCAGGTCAGGTCAGGTCAGATCCTGGAGGAGGCTTGATAGATGAGGTGAGGTTGGTGAGATTGTCGAAGAAGAAGACGATGAGGTCGATGAGAGTGTGGAAGGAATGGAAGAAGATGAAACGTGGTTTCATAAAGATATCTAAAACCAGTCAGAGATAGACAAGACCTACCGACGAGACTGACGAGACTGACGACCGTGATGATAACGATGAAGATGGAGAGAGAGGAAAGGATAGATCCTTGTAAAGATCCAAGAATGTCGGGAAAGATTATGTATATCACAAGGTTGATGACAATATCACTCAATAACACTTGATTGGGAAAGTGAGTTTGATTTCATGTAGTTTTTGTCTGATGGCCGATGCCGATGCCTAACCCGTGCGTGGCATAACCGTTGGAAAAGACCACTTTTCATTTCCACACCTTGCAAGTTCATCATTGGAACCTGGGCCTGAACTGATCTCATCTCTCTGTCCAATCTAAAAGATTCCAACCTGACCTCATATCTCATAGCTCGATCCAATCTGAAACATCTCAACCTGATCTCATATCTCGATCCAAATCGAAGATTCCACCCTGATCTCATCTCTCATATCTCGATCCAATCTACAGGTTCCAACCCGAGCCTGATCTCATATCTCATCGCTCAATCCAACCTAAAATTTCCTCAGCCTGATCTCATCTCTCTCCTCAACTTGAAGATTCCAACCCAAGCCTGATCTCATCTCCGTCCAAAGCTTAATCTCGGTTCAATCTGAAAATTCCATTCTGATCGCATATCTCATATCCCGATCCAGATTGAAAAAAAAAAAACAAAAAACATGATGAGGGTGACAGTTAGGAGGTTAGGGGGTTAAGAGGTTAGGGGGTTATAAGGTTAGGGGTTAAGGAGGCTAGGGGGTGAGGGAGATATGGACGTTATGTAGGGTCATAGAGGGTTAGGAGGTTAGGGGGGTTGAGATTGTTTACAAACTCGACTCACTCACCCACACACTCACTCAGGTATCATGATACACATCATTTACACTCACGCACACACACCAGGAATACGTATGGGACCGAACGCCGACCATCCCATCCATGGACGCATGTGGAAGTGGGGAAAGAGAGGAAACCAAAGAGACAAATGTCAGGATCTACAGTGGGGTTCAGGAAAGGACGGAACACGGTCAGATCCCCGAGTCCTCTATGATCTTTATGTAGCTCTGGTCAATACACATGCATCGATCATTTAGATGGGGCAGGACTTAACGACGACGATCCAAACCTTGTGGGGTCATGTCATTTTGACCTGGTCAGTCTTTTTTTTTTTTTTTCGCCCTGCCCGGGAAAAAAGTCGTTCGGGTCCTTAAGGTACCTCTGTTTTTCACCATTGGCCCAAGTGTCAGAGAGAAAAAAAAAGACGGAGAATGGGAAGGGATCGCAAATGGCGTTTACTAAAGTATCAAGTACCGAATCATCTGAAGAAAGGAAAGGAACAATTATCGTATGCATATGATCGATCCCGGGGATACCCAAACCCACCGGAGGGTGGAGGGGGGAGAGGGTGCTACTGACCGAAAACACGCACGACATCCCTCATCTCCCGCCCCTTTTCCTCTCCGTCGCATCCGCAAACGAAAGGTCGAAATCGATCAATCTTGCCGTACCCTCTGAATCGATCAGGACATGGCGACGGGCGACGTCGTTATGTATCACACCGACGGAATGGAGGGCTGTGTAGAGGTTGAAAGCGGTGGATCTGGGCGATGGTCAGCGGTCTTACAAGGTGATTGATAAGGGTCATGGTCAGCGCTCTCCAAATGAATTCACAATGGTCATGGCCAGCGGTTTTTTTCCAGTCGAGCGAGTCGGAAAGTGTGAGCCAGTTGTCTGTGGATGATCAAGATGGAGACGAGTCGAGGTGAAAGGTGTGAGACTGTTAGAGCAGGGTACAAGTCGGGTTTAGGAGAAAACGGAAACTAAAGGAAAATGGTCGACACGAGCAAGGCGCCAAGGATGGAACAGAGAGGGATCGAGAGGGAAGTGCTAGGATGACTAGACTTGGATCGGAGACAGAGGGGGACGGTACCACTTGCATGTGAGAATCAGGGGACGAGTCGACGAGTCAGAGAAGGAAGAGGGAGGACCGACTCGGAGTTTTCGATGGATGATATGTGAGTGACCGCCAGAAGAGAAATAATAAAGACGACGACAGCGACAGTAAAGAAGAGATAACAAAGACGACGACGACGACGACGACGATGACAGCGAAGAAAAGAAAAGGAAGAAGAAAGACGACAACGACGACAGCGAAGAACAGAAAAAGACAGACTGACAAAGAAACACTCCTCTTCTCCCCCGCATCACTCTCCATCATCAACACAACATCCGGACATCCGTTCAACTTCCAAGCACCCAGAAACAAAGGTACCTGTCGGGATTGTAATTCACGTAACGGTCCGGTGTATAAGGCTATGGTTGAGAGTATAGCTTCTTCGGCATCTCGTCTCGAGTACGTTCTCGACGATGATGATGATTCAACGTCAAGGTTCGACAGAGGTGTTTTACCGACATCAGAGGTGGTCATAGAGGAACGTCTCGGAGACGAATCGGTAGAGGAACGAGACAAGTCGTCTGCCGTGATAGAGGGATAAGAAGACAAGTCGATCAACTTGACAATGACCTTGTCACCCCTGAACGAAGCCCGGAACGTATCGCACAACCTACCCGAATCGACGTACGTTTCGAGACATACTGCCGAGTCAGTAGAGCTGTGTCATATGGTCGAGGGAGACTCACCATCATTTGTCGGATGGGAAAGATTGGAAGCGGGATGATGGGTGACGATTTGATCGTAAGATCTTTCCCGCTGTTTGGGATGTACATCATACGTAGATGTTCTTCCTCTATTATCGGTGGGAATATCATCTGGGAACACTTGTCCCCTTTTTCCTCTGTCGAAGATTTGGACTTGATCCGTGATGATGTTAACGTTATCATCGGTAGACATTTGATCCGGAACACATTTCTCTTGGTGGAAAGAGCGATCACCCGTCAAACCTGCGACGTGCCGATATCCATCGAAACCGAGTTCGAGTCCGAAAGGGTGCCAAAGGCCCGAACCCAACCGACTGGTGTGTTCATCCCATCGATGAGTGAGATCGTTGGATAGGCCAAAATGAAGGATTTTGCACACGTTGGGGGAGATGGTCAATTTGATGGAGTTGGTGGGGAGATCAAGCGGTTGCTAAGTATCAGCTCTATCGATATATATACAGTCCCCTGACAAAAGTACTCGGACGCCTATCCATCCGTCCGGGCATTTGTTCCGGTGACTGTATATATATGC
>NW_006711243.1:330839-421881 GCF_000271645.1 Tremella mesenterica DSM 1558 | reverse complement strand
TGGCTCTGAGTCGACGGTTTTACCTCTGAAGAAACGCGAACCCTCCTGATTTGGGTGAGTACCCGTGAGTAGAATTTTTTTTTCGTGACTGGACGTATGATAGGTCAGGAATGGTAGAGGATAGTGGAGAGTCGAAAAGTTTTACAAACCTGCCTAAGAAAAGAAGTACTGAGCACCTCCGAAGTGAGCCGAAGTGGACCGAAGGGACCCGAAGAGGTTGGGGTGGCAGTTCGGGCGTAAGTTCAGGTGGAAAATGGAAATGAC
This sequence comes from Tremella mesenterica DSM 1558, assembly GCF_000271645.1. Lineage (NCBI taxonomy): Eukaryota > Fungi > Basidiomycota > Tremellomycetes > Tremellales > Tremellaceae > Tremella > Tremella mesenterica. The sequence continues at coordinate 421,617 of NW_006711243.1, read as the reverse complement.
TGCATATCGAGCCGGTATGTGATTCCGGGCCCGAAAAGAGGGTGATTGACCTGAACACATGTGTGGGAGCAGGTTAAGTGAAAAAAGCAGAGAACTGAGCATGGTTTTGAAGTGGGAGTTTTGACTCAGCAGTGATGGTATGTGGTTGTGGAGTGATGGTATGTGGATGTGGAGTGATGGTATGTGGATGTGGAGTGATGGTATGTGGATGTGGAGTGAGGTGAAGGAAAGGTTGAGTGGCGTGTTTTGGGAAAAACGGAGAAAAAGTGAGGGGAATAATTACAGAAGTGACGGGATTATCCGGTTTTGCCCCATTTCAACCACTACTTTACTTTTACCTTACTTTTCATCTCAGTCGCCTATACAGCACCTTACACCTATTCTACTATTACTACACAATACGAGTATAATTTACAAAAAACCGCCTCTGACATGTCTCACTCACCGATCACATGTCATGGTGAGTCTCGAAACCTCGACAATGACGATCAACTGACAGATAGTTTTAGACGCTTCTAGAGGTACACCCGCCTCGGGTATCCGAGTTCAATTAGAATGTCTCAGCTTGGCCGGTGCCGTCCAAGATTTCATCTCTTCCGAATTACCCAGAAAACTTGCGACGGGGTAAGTCCTTCAACCCCTATGTCATGCAACGTATAGTCTGGACCAGATATCAAGACAGAAGCCGTGTCCGATGGACTGACAATCAGATCGACCAACGAAGATGGCAGATGTACTGATTTACTCTCTTCCGGAAGCAGATTATCTCCAGGAGTATACAAAATGACCTTTTTCACAGAAGATTATTTCAAGGTAATCGGGATAGAAGCGTTTTACCCCTTGGTAGAGGTGAGTGAGAGGTTCATTTATGAGAAAGAAGAGATGAGGTAAATGTTAGATAACTTTCAATCGTGTCGACTCGGATCAACATTATCATATTCCCCTGTTGCTCAGTCCATATTCGTATACAACTTACAGGGGAAGTTAGTTGAGGGAAGGTTGATAGACCGAACTAGAAGACTCATCGTTGAGCTGGAGAGGTCCGTGATCTTTGAGGACAATACGTGAAATCTGTGATCTGCGACACGGATGTTGAAAAGAGTAGATATGCAAGATGCATAATTCGATAGATACTCAATCTTGTGAGAATCCATTGACAGGATGTCTACTAAAGTATGAGATCAAACTGATCCCTGGTGTTGACGAATGAACGCTTCGATCTGGTTGATATAATTGTCTGACAGACCATGTTGTCTTCCAAACTCTTCTGCTGTTTGACGTGGATCGGCTACGGTTCAGTTACAATGTAGCTCACCATGAGGTGCCACTCACAACTGGGATCAAATACAAGTGGGATAGGTGGACTATCGTCGCTGACACGTCAGTCATCCTCCCTCCACCCATCAGACTTCACGAGGATGACTCACCTGATGTCGATGTCGATAGTCAGCTGCTGGGATTTGGGTACTTGGTCAGTTTCTTCAGATGGTTCACTACACATTCAGATTCGTGTTCCTGTAACATTGTACCGAGACATACTTGACGGGTTCTTGAAGTTGTGCCCTATACGCCTACACCTATCAGCGCTACCACGATCAAAAGTAAAGTCAAACTGACCTCTCTGATATCTTCTGGAGCGAATCGTGACTCCTCTTTGGTCCAAATCCTGATTCTACCGTCCGAACCCCCCGTCACCACATCTCCATCAGGTAACACCCCTACAGACCAAACAGTTTGACAAGGATGAGAGATTGTAGCTTTGAGGACTCCTTCTTCCCACACCCTCTACTCATGAGCCGTGCATTCATGCGAGAGTAAATGTCACTGACGGCAGTATGGTCCTCTCCACAAGAAACTACTTCTTTCCCTGCGTAAAGAACTTGATACACGTAACACTCATGTCCCTTGTATACACTGGTGATACTTCCGGTCAAATCCCACGAGCGTATGAGTCTACACATCAACAAGGACAAACGTTCGGAGGGAAAGGTTGACTGACCCGTCGTTACATGAGCTGATGAAAGTCTCTCCACCAGGACATATGGCGATACTTCGAACGGGCTCAGGAGAACCTTTGAAACGAGATAAAATTTCTCCTTTGTCGTTCCAGAGATTGATCATAAGATCGGCTTTTATATCAACTTGTTTTTCACTCACATACCTTACGCCAGGCCTAGATGACAAAAAACATACCAGAACCTAGACTGTTAATGATGCTAACCTCTGAAGGGAAGATGGTACAGACCAGTAAGATAACATCCCGTTCTCGAACCCTCATCAAGAATCGCGACTCCCCATACGGCAGCTTCGTGTCCTGTCAGAACGACTTCCGTGTCCCATCTTCCAGAAGAACGAGACCATACACGAGCAGTGGTATCCCAACTACCACTGATGAGTTTTTCCAATTTAGAGCTGTAAGCAAGTGCACAGACATTTAGACCATGTCCCGCTAGATGTTCGACAGGTTCAGGATCTAAAGTCTTGAGGGAATGCAGAAGGATGAGAGAAGAGTTTCCACCGGATGCGATGAGATCTGTGTGGGTAAGCACAAAGTAGTTGTGTAAGTTGAAGAAGGTTCAATCAGGCAGAATGAACCAGAACATTGAATGAATGATAGGTATGAACTAACCTTCCTCGTGATTGGCATTCGGAGGTATATGGGCTAAAGAGTTGACGTAGGCGTCATGACCGCGAAGAATAGAAGCAAGTCGGACCTGTACCGTCAGTCAATGGCGGCTGGATGAGGCGAAGAAGGATGGATAAGACTGACTTGCCCGTCAGGTTGAATTGACCATACTCCAACGGTCTGATCTCTCGAGGCGGTGACCAAGGTGGTGGGGTTGATGGAGAGAACGGCTTTGACATCGCTCTGATGAGGTGGGTCAATCTCCGCTCGAAGTTGATAGCCGTCCATGATAGGTTGGAAAGCGAGTAAGAAAAAGCTCAGTGGAAAGTGTGAAGGACAGGAGCGGACATGCAAAGTGGAGGCCCCTCCACGTCATTTCAACCATACTTTATATTCGAGTACTGGAGGCAAAACACGTATCATGCCAACAGCATCGGGCCAACGGCCATCGGCCAAAGGGGCTGAGCTTGTTTACTCGCCTTTAGTACACTACCTCCGAGTCACTGGATCACATGTTGCTGTACTCGTATGTACTGTCATGTATAAGCATAGCCCCCGACCCCATCAACTCCTCGAATACCTATCTCCGCGCCCCATGAACACTCGGCGTATGTGTTTACCATAACTGATCTCGTCCACTCCCAAGTAATCCGCCAGTGTCAAAGGGGTCGCATCCATACTCTCCGCTTTCGACACCCATACATCCCCACGCCTCACATCTTTGGCCATGGCACTTCGGACGCTCATGAAACATGATAGTAAACGACTGTTGCGTCTGTTTGGACGAACTTGAGCCGAAAGATAGGCTCCTAGAAAAGGGATTAAACTGCGATCAGCTTTCCACTGTAGGGATCGATGAAGTTTGAGCATACCAAATGATAAAGTTGTGAAATTCTATGCGGAGAACTTTGCCGTATATCATTCGCCAGCATCCGGTATGCCAAGGAACGTAAATCCAAATGATGAAATTGAACAAGGTCTCAATTACATCCCCGACCTCGGGGACGAGGTTGAGAAAGAAGCCAAAGCCAAATCGGAAGTGTGTACCCTAAAGTCAGAGTAGAACAGCAGTCAAATGAGGACTGACTCACAGGGACACGGAAGAGATCGTCTATCATTGAAGCGTAATGAATGACCAGCATCAACCACCTGTAGTCCGAATGAGAAAGTCTATCACTAGGCGGGTTGAATTTCTACCCTCAGCCAGGAGACCTTCGTAACGCATATGAGAACTCACATAGATCACTTGATGAGGTGGATGTACCAATTGATCGTCATCATGTCGTCTGTCTAGATGACGGAAGAGATGTTTGCCCTTGTGACGATCTGGATGTTGGAAGTAGTTGCACAGGAGTATGAAATGGTCGAAGAACGCCTCATCGTCAGACACCCACATCGAAAGACTTCTCATGACTCACATCAGCTCTCTTATCCCTCAAGTTGTTGATCGCTTTTGACTGAATGATAGCCACCTCTTTCGGAACATAGGCGTCTGCCGCACCCTCCTTGGAAACTTCCGGAAGGGCCGGCCAACGATGATCACCCTGGATGTAGTCGTCACCTTGCTTGTGATGATCCGGCAGCGCGTTAGCATGGATCCAGTTGTGGGGCCAGCCCTCTGAGATATTGGTTCTGAAGACCACTCTGCAAACAAAGCGCAGTAAGCCCATCTGTATACGTGAGGGAAAAGTCAGTGATGCGAGTGTGGAGGTGAGGTCGATCTTTGAAGGGTTGGATAGTTTCCTTTGTAAAGTGTGGTTTGAACCCCTGTTGGATGTCCTTTCACGACCAAGACGTCCTCGAGGGGTCAGATCCGGAGCCGTCTCGGTGATAGATGCGACCGATAGGGTGGTTTCGACCCATGTATGAACAAGCATGGGTCGACCAATCAGAAGAGAGGAAAGTCGTCAGTAGGTCAACGGTCGGACAGACTATCACAATGGGTCTTGCATGGGAGACAATCCCAATTCTCTACCGAGTGGAACGATCCTAGCTTTTTTCGAGCTTGAGGTAGTAGTTGTCACGACGTTTCACTGAGGTCTCTGTCAGCGGTATCACAACGGAAAGATAAGGACTTCTGGAGTACTTACTCTGGGGAATGTGAACACCATACCTGTCCATGTAAGCTTAGTCTTTTGTTTTGGTGATAAACTCACCAGAATAAGTAACCGGCAGACGCTCCAAGGCCTAGTCTGGAATGATGAGCGACCCTCCTGAGTAATTCCATAAGCGGAGGAAGAGACGTACGCAATGGAGATGTCAGCGATGATGTGTTTTCTGAGCTGAAACTGTCAGCCTCAAAAGTGTTGCAGTGAAAAGTGTGGCTCACCCTGCCGACGATGGGAGCAATGGGCATGATGCTTGTTGGCTGTAAGCGTGATGTATGATTTGAGTAGTAAGTGTAGTGTGTACGAGGTGAGGAGAAGACGAGGGTTTTTGTGCGGGTCTGAGTTGAAATGTCAGGCTGATTAAGTAGTGAGCCTGACAATAAACGAGTCATGGTTCACCAAAACCAACGTCACGCTGCACCATGCACCACCCGCAAAGTACTCGCACTCGTACTCGCACCACATCGCTCTCTCTATACTCACTCACTCCCCTCCTCCCCCTCTCCTTACATTCAATCCACCTCTCTTCACTCCTTTTGACACTTTTCCTATCTCACACTTTCAATCCAGCTTCTCATCAAAACTCCTCTCCTCTTTCCGTTTCCACATCCCGCCCAAAGGCTGGCCACCAGAGTCAAGGAAACGGCCAGCGCCGCAACTCGACCTCTCTTCCACCAAAGCTTGACCCATCACATCTCCTTTGATTTTACCAACCACTTTGTCCTCTTATCTTCTTTGTCACACTCTACCCTATACCCCTACAGCACCGACATGGATGCTGAGCCAAGTGGCCAGTGGCGATTCGCCCAATGCTTTGGCGACAAGGGCGAGGTGGAAGATATCACAGAGGGTAAGTATGTTTCAAATCACCCTCACTCTCACAGCGTTCATCTCTGCCTCCCCTTTGTGAACTGATTTTTGACTGTCACGCGACACTGCGTGCTCTGCACCCTCCATGTCAAAGACGCTGACTTGACCACAGCCGACATCATATCAACAGTCGAGTTTGATCACACTGGTGACTATCTAGCAACAGGGGACAAGGGTGGTCGCGTGGTGCTTTTCGAGAGAAACGAACAGGTATGTCTCACACCGTCTAGGTCCCTGTGGAATGCTCACACCATGTCAGAAACGAGGTTGCGAATACAAATTTTACACAGAGGTGGGTGACCTTTTGCATGTCACCATGCTTGTGCTGACGCCGGCCCACAGTTTCAATCGCACGAGCCAGAGTTTGACTATCTGAAATCTCTAGAAATCGAGGAGAAGATAAATCGGATCAAATGGTGCAAGAGATCTAATGCTGCTCATTTCTTGCTCAGCACAAACGGTCAGTCCACCTGTCAAAAATTCTGTGTTTGTAGATTCAGACTGATGATGATAGACAAAACCATCAAGTTGTGGAAGGTTTTCGACAAGCAAATCAAAGTCGTGGCCGAGAACAATCATTCCGATGGTGCAGTTCCAGGAGGGCAACAACCCTTACGGCTGCCGAAAATGACTACTCACGACTCCATAACGGCCGCTGTACCACGCAAGGTGTATGCAAACGCCCACGCCTACCACATCAACTCTATCTCTGTCAACTCGGACGACGAAACGTACATATCTGCAGATGATCTGAGGGTCAATTTATGGAACTTGAATATCAGCGATCAAAGCTTCAGTCAGTCATTCCTTCCTCAAAGACCGCACAATACTGATGCAGGCAGACATTGTCGATATCAAACCCGTTAACATGGAAGAGCTCACGGAAGTTATCACCGCCGCAGAATTTCATCCCATCCATTGTAATCTATTCATGTACTCGAGCTCAAAGGGTACGATCAAACTCGCCGACATGAGAGAATCAGCCCTGTGCGATCAACATGCCAAACGTGAGTTGTGTATTTGATCAGTGAATGACTCTGATCCGTAGTGTTCGAGGAGGAGGAAGACCCCTCGACAAAATCCTTCTTTTCAGAAATCATTTCCTCCATCTCCGACGTCAAATTTTCTAGGGACGGCCGATACATCTTATCCCGAGACTACTTGACCTTGAAGGTCTGGGACATTGCCATGGAGAACAAACCGGTCAAGACGATCCAGATACATGAGCACTTGAAGCAAAAATTGTGCGACTTGTACGAAAACGATTGTATATTTGACAAGTTTGAATGCACATTCAGTGGCGACAGCAGGTGAGCCCGCGTGGTTTTTTGTGAAGAGGGTATCTTAATGCTGACCTTTTGCAGTAGTGTCCTGACAGGGTCCTATCACAATTACTTCCGGATATATGATGTCAACACCGACGCCGACACCGTGCTTCAGGCGGACAAATCGGCCTTTAAGGCGAAAAAGGTCAGCGGTGCTCGGGGCAAAACCCCAGTGCCAGCTAAGGGAGTCATGCAAACGGATCAGATTGACTTTGGCAAGAAGATAGTGAGAATCCGTTTTGGCCCTTGCATGCTGAGCTGACGCATTTCAGTTACACGCCAGCTGGCATCCACGGGAAAACACGATCGCAATCGCGGCCACCAACAACCTGTAAGCGTTGTTGCACAGTCGATGACAGGCATGTATCTGACTTGAACAGCTTCCTGTACTCTACACTCTCATAATCACATCCGGGCGATGCTCTAGCATCCAGCCCTGACGACTCTGATATACAATGTTTCCGAATAGATACCCTGTCCGACCTCTGATCTCTTACCAGCAAGCTCTGCATCGCCCTCGCGCCCGATGTATGAAACCAAGTCTTCTTTCTATTTTGCAATACCTGTGGGGGAGAGAGAGAAGGAATGAAAAGAAATGGCATATCACACTAGACTATTGACTGTGAACTGTGACGGATGGACATGTGGACGATGATGATGACGACGATGGTTTGGGAAGATGATAGGTGTAGAAGTAAGAAAAGAAAGAAGGAATGCAAGTTAGCAGAGTGCATTTAATAAGACTTTTTACTTCGTCGCAAATACAAAGATGCATCGACGTAAACAAAGACTTGGTAAAGCTCGCCACGTGGCTTTACTTATCCCTTTCCTATATCCTCATTTCGTAGTGTTCACGCGCCCGACTGACTTCTTTTCCCCAAGTCACACTCACATCTCATTCATCTTGTATACCCTTCCCGCTCTGCTTCACACGTCACAACCGCTGTCTTCAATGACGGCTGCGCTCGTCCCTACCCCTGTGACTTACACGTCGACCCGGATGGTCTCACAGATAGGACCAACACGATCTTCCGCCATGACACAGCTCGCCTTGCCAAATCAATCACCTCCGGAACACCGCGATTTTGATGCTCTGTGGGACAACGTTGACAAGTCTGTCGAAGAGCCAGACTTTCATTTTGACTGGCTGAGAACCAAGGACAAGCCTTCCAGCGATGAGGGCAATGGGTTGAGCAATCGATTAGCCGACCTCGACATCAACAGTATATCAACCCGAACACATTTGGCCGCGACACCGGCCTCCGCTTTATCCAAGACCACTTCGATGTTGAACACACCACCTTTAAGAAGCAACGCCTCTGACCATTCATCGTCATCCTCCGCCCATGTTCTCTCCCTCACCGACGCCTCCACCGCCTCTGCTTCCTCTATGGTGCCTACACCCCCTGATCACATGTTTGCCTCCAGCAGTCGTTCCATCGCATCAAGCAGCTATGAGCCGCTCGGCGGACCCAGCAAACCTTATACCGGTAGAACTTTCCAAAGAGTTGTCTCAGCACCCTTAGCTCGTCGTAAAGTGGATCCAGATCATCGGGAGGGTGTGAGTGCTTGTGCCAAGTCTGATCCAAAGTGTCAACTGACTTGCCAGATATTGACGAGTAGCACAGCTCATACTCAAACCGCAACATTTCGATCAGGACTAACTCATACTTCCTCAGCATCTTCCATCAACCAAGAGAACACATCTTCCACAATACAACCCCGGCATAACTTTGTCACTCCTGGTCTCACAGAACGTACATTTGGAGCCACGTCAACGGGCAGACGGTTGGGAGGTTTGTCAAGATTCGGACCACCCCGAAGGGTGATACCCTCTGCCGATGCGGAAGAGACCATGGTAGACGCTGAAGGTCGTGACAGCCCTGTGTTGGTCCGTGAGTGAACGTTGTCTTACTGCTAAGAAGACTCTGTGCTGACTTTGTATAGCCTCACCAAAGCTGGAGCCAGGATCCGGTTCCTTCTCCCGGGCGTCATCAATCTCTCCCGTTGAGAACCGTGCCCTCCTATCAGACGAGGTTAGGCGTACACAGCGACGCAGTCCGGTCGCTTCACATTCATTCTATCCTCCAATACATGAAGAGCCTTCACGTCCCTCCTCAATTTCCAGAGCCAGCTCAGTTGAGCCTGAAACAAAACATCGATATCGTGCTTCCGAATCCCAAGCCATAGATGCGGCCGACAGACCATATCGCCCCTTTGCCAGACCCGAAGACAGAGGACATCGACCGTTTCAAAGCACATCGTCGCATAGACCTTTGGATCAGATCGACTTCGCCGATGTACCTCGTCCTCAGACCAGCGGTGCCTTCAACAAAGCACCGCTTCCTCGAACTGACCGAGAACATCGAGTGTCCCCCGAACCAACACCTGCTCTCCGAGCAGCCCCCATTCCCGCCCCGGTACCCCAGCCGGAGCCACACGTCAATCATCCAGCTCCGACCATGGTCAACACCGCTCCTCAACTCAACGGAGATGCTACAGGTCATGCTGCCACCTTACCGGTCAATGCAGCCGCGACGACAAAGAGGTTCTTCTTGGTGAGTCAATGAAGGAACTTTGGATTGTGGGCTGATGAACAGGTCAATGGAGCTACCTACGAACGTATCGGGGTTCTAGGGAAAGGAGGTTCATCAAAAGTCTATTCTGTTCTCTGCCCCACAAAGCGAATCATATACGCTCTAAAGCGCGTTTCATTGGAACGTGCTGACGCCGAAACGTATCACAGCTACACCAACGAAATCGAGCTGCTCAAGCGACTCCGAGGACACGATCGGGTCATCCAGCTCATAGATCATCAGATCACGTTTACTCCGTCTAATCGACCGAAGATGCTCATGATGGTCAGTCTGGACTTGTTTGTCTGTGGCTATTCATGCTAACGATGCAGATTATGGAATGTGGCGAGATCGATTTTGCCATGTTGCTGGATGAACAACGTGGCAAGCGGCTGAATATGAACTTCATCGGTTTGTACTGGGAGCAGGTGAGTGACAGGAGATTGATGGATGAGGGATCCGGACTGACTTCTCCAGATGCTCGAAGCCGTCCATGCTGTCCATCTGCAGAATGTGGTACATACGGATCTAAAACCTGCCAATTTTGTCTTAGTCAAAGGTCGTCTAAAGATTATCGATTTTGGTATTGCAAAGGCTGTCGCCAATGACACTGTGAATATACAGCGAGATCAACAGGTACGTGAGAGACATCGTTAAGAAATGGACTGATCCTCAGATCGGGACGGTGAATTACATGTCTCCGGAAGCGATACAAAGAATGAACAACCAGAAGGTATTGAAGGTGAGCACGGTCAGGATCTCTTATGATTTGCCCTGCTAATAGCAGCTCTCATATCCTAGTGACGTATGGTCACTTGGGTGCATCTTATATCAAATGGTTTATGGTTCTCCTCCCTTTCAGCATATCGGCGGAGGTCCTTTGCCCAAGATGAACACTATCGCCGATCCAAATCATCGGATTGATTATCCCACAGTTTCCCTTCCAAAACATGCGACGGGCACAGACGGCAATCCTGTGGATCCGAACACGCTGGCGGTGACCGTCAACGCAGCTGCAATCGACACCATGAAGCGATGTCTGATGTATCGGAAAGAACATCGTTTGACCATCGAGGAGTTGTTGGAGCACGAGTTTTTGCGCCCGAAGACGACTGGTGAGTATCTTATCGCTCGATAACATACCGTGGCTGAGATAGCGTAGGACCATCTCTTCCCGCCGGGGCGACGACGATCACCAGTGAACAAATGGCTTTACTGGTGAATTTCGTTTTGAGAGAGAATGGATTGCCTCCTCCTGGTCCACAAGATACCACTGCCGAGGTGAGTCGAATTTGCGACACCTCTGTCGGGTTGAAAGCTGACTGGGATAGGATCTGTTTTCTCAATTACAAGCACAGAATTCTTTGTCAAGATGATGTTATGCTGTTTCTTGGAAGTCTTGTGCGATCTCCTAACATCATATCCTTGCATGATATACGCAATTTGTTCATTTTTGGTGGTTTACTGGTACATTATGCATCTGGTCTCAATCCTCCACATACTTCTGTTCCACCCTACTTTTTACAATCTCACCATTCTACGGAGCCCTCAGTCGAAAGAAATGTCCATGAGATGCCAAGAATGTACTACCAAAATAAGAGTATCTTTGCTCGCTGTCCTTCTGTTTTTTGAACCAACACTGAATCCACTACCCAGATACGAGACGAAGCTTCCAATTACTGCTGAAGATTGCGAAGCCTGTACAATTATTCTGGTAAACTAACTGCACTACCGCCCATGACCTTGATCGGACATATCACCAGCTTGTAATTCTTCCCCTTCTGCCGACATGGATCTATGATACACGGCTCTCTGAGGAACGTGCATCCTGACCAAACTGATGGTAGGCGAAGATCCAACGCTGATGGAAGAGGTCGAAAGATAATCTTCCCTCAACAACTCTATCGATCCGTCCTCTCTCACGTTGACACTAGGGTATAAAGAAACTCTTTCTTCATTTCCTATTCCTTTTCCTCTCGCCATTCCTCTTCCACCGCCATGAGGAGAAGGAGAACAAGATCTTTCACGTGGTACACTTCTCGGTGGATGTGAGTCGAAGGAATATGACCAACGTGCACTTGTTGGAATAGGAGAAAGGATAGGTAAACTAGGTGAAGTAGTTTGGAATGGTAAGGCTGATGCAACTGGAGCAGGAGCAAGTGGAAGAGGACGAGGTTCTGTTCTACGAGATGGAGGTGGTAAAAGATGACCATCAGCAGAAAGGATTGGGAAAGTGAATGAACCGTTTTCCGAATTTGGAGAATATGGGGAAGGTGATCGACTCGAATGTGTCGATTGTACCCCAAGAGATTCATGTGTATGATGAGAAGAATGAGAAGAGTGAGAAGATTCCGAGGGAAGAGGTAACATGCCTTGAGAAGCGAGTGGAGATAACGTTGGTCGTCGAGGTGGTTGAATAGGTGAAGGGGAAACTGGGACTCTGGTAGAAGGTCGAATAAGTGGAGAACCTAAATGTGACATTGGACGTGTTGGTATTTCTTGTGATCTTTGAGACTTTTTTCTAGCTCTGAGGAAACGGACTAGGTAAATGGTACCGAGGATAAGAAGGACTGATACACCTTGAACATAAGCGATATGAACATTTATATTTCTCTTCTACCCCATTGACTATTTGTTCTCGTTCCCTGGCACATGATCGTCTCGGGCACTGTAACAGCTGGTACGTTCTTCGCCCCTACCATTCCCAACTCAAGTCGGGTGAACGTGAATCGTCCCCTCCATCACCAACACCATAATCCGGCCGCTCCACTTGATTAGAGCAGGGGCAGATGGAGGCACGCCACAGAAGTTTGAGAAGGAAGTATGTATATGGATGACTTGAATTGGGAAGAGTAAGGGAAGAAGACAGAACTCACAGAATACCGATGCGGCCGCTACATAAGCTTTATCTTCTTTACTTAGAGTGGCACATGGTTGTCCATTTGAATCGTACGTTTGACCATTCTGCGTCGTGTCAATACTAACTCATTTTCCTCCTAAGTTTTCGATATCCAACCTTTTCCCATCCTTCGACCAAACGAGTAAGACTCGAAGACGTCTTGGCGTCATACAATCATCCGACGAGATAGACGGAAATCATAAAATGACACACTGTTGGAGGGAGAGAGATTGACAAGGAGCGGAAAGAACGCACCATATTACCGTCGTGATAAGCACAACCTCTTCTCCCCACTCCCGTGTTCAACGAGGGCATTATGGGTTTAGACAGTTTCGAAAATGCTTGACAACGCGCTGAGGTGACGATTCGTGTAGACTCTACTCTGGATACGATTTCACTTCAAGTTCTTAAAATCGGTCAAGTATAATAAGACTTGGCTTTCAACCCGCCATCTCCTTGAAATATGCATGACATGTCAGTAGTCATCGGACCGTCCGGCGGGATAAGTCAGTTCCTACACTTTTCGTTATGGATTTCTCAGGTACGTGTCAACAGTGGCACACTTTTTGGACTTACGTTCAGCGTGTTTCGTTAAGCGATGGGCCATGAGGTTCAGCGGTCAGCATGTATACAGGAGACAGAGCAAATGACCCGCGGTGGTGGGTGAAATGGAGGAACATTGGTCAAGTCGTGGTGGACGGGGCAACTTGTCGACCAAGGTGACTGCATGTACAGTATAGGCTCGCGGCAGGGATCTCTGTGACTAGGCTCGTGTGGGTCTGTTACGTAAAGCTTCGTTGCACGACTTCGTATACCTCCGCTCTCTCGACGCATGGAAATGTTAGCTACATATGCAAATCTATGTATCTACAATATAAATCTAGTAGATACAATTTCTGACTTCTCCAAACCCCACACTTAAGGTGTCTAAGATCTAGGACGAACAGCGCCACCTTAGTACCTCACCGTGAAGCGCAACTTGCCAGAAGCCTGCGCCTCGACCTTGACCTGTTCCATCGTCTCCACGATGTAATGCGCCCCGAGCCCTTCGATCTGTTCACGTTGGTGAGACGTACAAACGGCAATGACAATGCTACCCGCGGCAACCGCAGCTTTGATACCAGAAGGCGAATCTTCAAAGATGACTGAATGGGTGGGATCTACACCGAGGTCTTTGGCGGCCAGGAGGAAAGGGTCAGGGAACGGTTTCCCACGTTCCAGACGAGGGTCATCAGCTGTCACGCAGACGTCGGGAATCTCGATTCTGTCGTTGTCAGCGACATGACATATTCTTACAACTAAAACTCGAGAAGACGATGAAGAGACTCACTCGGTACGGGTCAAACAACCGTGACAGTAAGTCTTGGCGCCGGAGGTAGCGACGGCGTATTTTCCCTTGGGAAGCGAGTTCATGAGCTTGCGGACGCCAGGAAGAATACGCACGCTCATGTCGATAATGTCATCGTCGTCGAAGGGCGAGTCGTCGGTTTCGTTGTACCCCAAAGCAGGCTCGGCTTCCTGTACTTTTGTCAAGGCCATCGAGAGCGCCGAACCGAGCGACATGGACCCTTGACGGGATCGAGGGGTGGGAGGCTCAAGAGGGGTCATTGGAGCCATCGACGACATGGTGGAAGCACTGATAGAACTGAGCGGGGTGGAAACCATGGAGTTCTTTCTGGAAGACGCCATCGAGTTCTTGCGAGAAAGAGGGGGAGTGTCGGCAAAGGCGAGAATGGATTTCTCGAAACCTGTGAAACATGTCAGGAAACGAAGTTGATTACATTCCCGGCGTACTCACGGTCAACTTCTACCTCAACATGTTCCGGTTTCAAGTTCGGGACAAGACTCATGAGGTTGTCACTGGCTCGACGTCCATGGGTGGCGGCGATGACTGCCTTTGGTTCAAGACCGAGTTCGTGGGCCTTTGCCGTCCATGCGGCTTCGACGGCGGCGATAGAGTCGGTGAGAGTTCCGTCCTGACGTAAGTCAGCGAGAAGATCAAATTGCAAGTGAAGACTTTACTCGCCATGTCAAAGAGTACGCCATCGACTTCGAACGTGGCCACCTGAAAGGAATGTGGCGAGACTTCTCGTGGAGAGTGAGCGGGAGTCATCATCAATGCGGACATGATTGTTGCGTGTTTGCTGTAGAAGGGCGAGTGAGGAATGAGTCAGAGTAAGAGTCAATATGACGAAAGAATGTCAGTCAGATGGGAAGCCCGAGGGAAGAGAACGATATTTATACAGTAACTTAGGTGAGAAACAGCAAAGCGGGGCGTGTTGACACGATCTGCTGCTAGCAGCTAGCCTGCTTTGGATCATGGGAAACACCGGGGATCGCAGGGTAGAAAGGGAGGGTGGTGATATCGATCATGAGCGGTGGGGGTGCGCATGCCGACGTGGCAGGATAGTCTGCAAGGGCAGAAGAGGACGATGAATTTGAGCAAGACCTCATTCCTCGCATTGATCGAACACGCACTTGTTCCACTTTGAATGATTCCCTCCCCTCAGGGTAATTTGCATCTATGATGTCACCTTTTACCTTTTCCCGCACTTTTCCCACGAAACCAGAAAAAGAGGGTCATAGCGTCGCCAACTGCCACATGGACATGTCTTTTGTCGCAAGCGGTAACATAGCCGCTCTAGCGTCAATCTCTCACGCACGGCCCCCGTTAGCGGCAGCTTCCTCGGACCTCCGACGGTTTTCTGAGATCTGTGAAAGCCGACGTACGCCGCCACGTTCGACATTGTTCGGTTAGGAGAGCGACACCCACTTTGCGGAGCCCCAGGAATGTGAACGTGACGTGGCACTTACTGAGTCTGAGTTTTGATTGATAAGCAAACGGGATGGGGGAAATCCTCTTTCTTTCTCACCACCACTACTCCTTCATCTTCTCTTTCATATTCAAACTTTTCCCCAAAGTCTCCAATCTAATCACCAAAAAAGCACTCTCACCATGGTCGTCAAAGTCGGAATCAACGGTTTCGGTGAGTACAAGCGTACAATCAGTCTCTTGCTATGTCCTTTTCCAGGAGAAACTGCTACCCTACGCCCCGTTACCCACGTAGTTCATCTGCATTCCTCACATCTCGCTGATCCTCTCTCCTTCCCCCCTCCCTTCAGCTGGATGGCACATTCTTTAGATCTCTCACTCGAGATGTGGATACATACTGACGTATAGGTCGTATCGGACGTATCGTCCTCAGGTGAGGGACATCACAGGGCCTCTCGCCACTCCTTTCTTCTTTGTTTCTTTGTTTCATTCTTTCATTTGCTTTGCTTTGTCAGCGGCTGACGTCGTCTTCAGAAATGCCATCGAGCACGGTGACATCGAGGTTGTGGCCGTCAATGAGTGAGTCAGATCTACCATGCATTACAGGAGCATGCTGACGAGAAAGCCCCTTCATCGAGCTTCACTACATGGTCTGTGCAATCCCCCTCATGACATCGTCAACTAACCCTCTAGGTGTACATGTTCAAATACGATTCCGTGCGTAGTCTCCCCGTGTGATGCTAAAGTCACTTATTCTTCAGACCCACGGCCGCTTCAAGGGTACCGTAGAGTTCAAAGATGACAAGCTCGTTATCAACGGCAAATCCATCGCCGTCTTCGGTGAGAGGGACCCCGCAAACATCAAATGGGGTGAGGCAGGTGCAGAGTACATTGTCGAGTCCACTGGTGTCTTCACAACTACCGAAAAGGCCGGCGTCCACCTCAAAGGTGGTGCCAAAAAGGTCATCATTTCTGCCCCATCCGCCGATGCCCCCATGTCAGTTGATCCAAGTTCTACCTGACGCTGTTGCTAAGTCCTCCAAGGTTTGTCTGCGGTGTCAACCTCGAAGCGTACAAACCCGAATACCAAGTCATTTCCAACGCATCATGCACGACCAACTGTCTTGCACCCCTCGCCAAGATCGTTAACGACAACGTGCGTCATCTTCTTAGTAGTCATCGCGTCAACTGATCCGCAGTTCACCATCGTTGAAGGTCTTATGACCACCATCCACGCCACCACCGCCACTCAAAAGACTGTGGATGGACCCTCAAACAGTGTGTACGCCAATTCGCGCGTCCACTCAAACTGACGTTGCTAGAGGACTGGCGTGGAGGTCGGGGAGCTGCGGCCAACATCATTCCCTCCTCCACCGGAGCTGCCAAGGTTTGTCATCCTCTCGATCAGGGTGATGTTCACTGACCCAAAGGCCGTCGGCAAGGTCATCCCTGCCCTCAATGGCAAACTCACTGGAATGGCCTTCCGTGTGCCCACGTCTGACGTCTCTGTGGTCGACCTGACCTGCCGCATTGAGAAGGGGGCCACCTATGACGAGATCAAGGCCGTTATGAAGAAGGCAGCTGAATCCCCCGAGTACAAGGGAATCTTTGCGTGAGTGGCCTCAGTTTGGAATGGAATAATCGTTGACGTCATTAGCTACACTGAGGAAGATGTTGTGTCGACCGACTTTGTTGGCGCCACCGAATCTTCCATCTTTGACGCCAAGGCCGGTATCGCGCTCAACAAGAACTTCCTCAAGCTCGTTGCCTGGGTATGTCTTGAGTGCGGTATGAGACATGAGCTGATAGATCTAGTACGACAACGAATACGGATACTCTCGTCGTGTGTGTGACTTGATCTCTTACATTGCTGCCGTCGATGCCAAAGCCAACTAGAAATGTGGGTAAGATTGGTCATAACGCGATGTGAATGCGAAAACGTTGGACGTGATCATGATAGTTGAATATGCAGACATGTTTATAGAATGGGGTATGAGCGAGCGCAGGTGAGCGCTGGGTCTGGCTACACTACGAGTATTCTACTCTACTCACGTAGTGACGCGGAATGAGACTAATGTTGGGTGCCACCAATGCTTAATGCTCCAACGGCAACCGGTTTCTCCTACTTCCTTTAGTCTCTCAACTTCACCTGCTGTTCAGTTTTGTGACCACTCCTCCCAGCTCTAGTATCACGCCATCTGACCCCTGACACCACTGCCAATCTCTGTATACATCAACAGCGGCACTGCCCCCCCTCCCCATGGATCCCCCCGGGAAGCGTTTCTGGGAGACTCGCGACCTCCGTCGCTTGTTCTGGTCTTTCGTAGATCCGTCTGCGTCCAGCCACGCTAGCTTGTTGCTCATTAGTAAATACTCTTTCGACGAGGCTCTCGCCGTCACCTATCATGACTTGTCCGATCGGAAATATGATGACTTTGCGCGATGTGTGGCTGACGAGGTGAGTATGGCTCACGTTATGTTCTTTGGTAGCCTATATATTGTCATATTCACTCTCTCACTCTCTCACTCTCCCTCCCCACTTTATCCCTACCTCTACTCTACTGATCTTTCCTTTGACCTCCAATCTCACGAATGTTCTGTCCAATCTTCCTCACACAACGACTCCTGTAATCGTCTTCCTCCCTCGTACCACTGATCCCTGTCTGATCCCAAGTAGCTCACGAATGACTAGCTTACTGATGCGATAGGAAAGACGCAAGATGTACCTATCAGCCGTCAGAATCGTCCGCGACGCTCATTTTGAACGTGACGAAGACATCACATACATCAGAACCGACATTGACCAAGTCATCTCCCGTTATCCAAATTTCACCACAACCGATTGCGGTACAGATTCTCCTCGACTCCTTCGAACTATCAACTCCGACGGATCGATCAAATACCTTTTCAAAGAAAGTTTCGGAGGTTCTATCTTGTATCTCAATGAAGATATCGATATCCCATTGGGTCTACCTGATTACGTTGAACATGGTGGTTTGGATTCACAAATCGTGGAAAAAGCAATGTTTGAAGATCATGAAATGGATACAAACGAAAGTGATTTATTCGATATTTGGAGGAAAAAAGAAGGTTTAATGAAATATTGGCCGATGGAAAAGATCGAAATTGAATTTGGAGTGAACCTGGATAATTTGGCTGAACATTTAGAAAGGTTGAAAGAGAATCAACCTGATGCCTTACCAAATAAACTTCAAACTTTGGTAGAAGAAAATTACACAATGTCAAATTTGAAAAGGATAATGAAGATAGCTTCTGAATGTTTTGAAGAGATAATATTGCGTAATTCTGATGGAATGAGAGTGAACATTTCCATTGAAGAAATCTTAAATTCGAATAACTCATTCTGGGGAAAAGGTAGAAAACTCAAAAAGATTTGCTTGGCAGTAGCTGTACAACCACCTTCCTATCGTATTCCTCCAAAGGAAGAAGAAATCGAAATCGAATCGGACGATATTTCCCAAGATGAGCAAGAGGGTGAGGAGGGGGGAGGGACACCAGGTTTACCTTTAGATTTGCACGAGTTAACCTTCACACTCGACGGCTATCCAGATAATCCAAAACCAAGTTCGACACATCATCATAATACACGTTGGCAAGATTGGAAAAATTTCTCACCGCCTAAAATCAACCTTCCACCAATGGACGAATTAGCAGATAAGATGCTCAGAATCGGGGGACCTTTTTGTACATATCGCATTGAAATACCTCCGAATCACGAATTGGACACAGTTGAATTCCACGCTGATCCATCCGTCGCTTGGCATTCTTCCGTCACTCTCACTCAATTGTTCACTTCTTTATTACAGAAACAAGTGAGGGCGATTCTCGATCGAGGTCATGAGGTTAATCCTACACAAACGGGACAGGTCGGATGGAGAAAGTTGGAAAAGGGGGGAAAGTGACCATGATCCGACCTAAACTGTGCCGCTCGCTCCAGCTTTCATACACATACGGAATCTTCGTCTATCTATCAGCTTTCACTCATATCTTGCTTCTCTTGCTATCTTGCTCAAGGTTGGAAATCGGTACATATCATATTTCAAATTCGGCGGTGAATGAGTGTTGAAGCATCGAGGCTATGTCTTAATTGATGTTTTGGTTGTTGGAAGAAGTAGGGAAATTGTTGCAAAGACGGAATGCATATCTGAAAGACTACCCGCCTCACCTTTCACCCTTATACTGATCACGCTGCAATCATCACCTCCCCTCCAGCATCTTTCTTCAGGATGTCATTCAATCTCTCCCTCTGTATACAATTCTCAAAAGCGAAACTTTTCGCCAATTCTTCCAGTTCGTCCTTACTCTTATCGCAAAAATATTGGGCGTACTCGTGAACCAACTCTTCCTGAATTCCGATCAGTCCTCTCCACTGTGTTTAGCTCGGAACACTTACAGAAAGTAGTATCTCCCTCACCATCCTACTCACGTGTCGAGACATTTTCCACATGGGCGGATAACGTTTCTCGTGGTTCACGTTTGAAATGTTTTCTTCAAGCCAATTGTTCAGAGGGTCGAAGATATGTTTTACGTTCTCCTCATCTACTGCCCATGCATCTACTGCTAAACGCTAAAACATCAGTCTTACACTCGTTTATCTTCCACCCCAACACAAGAACGATCAAGGAATGTCAGACTCGAACATCTCACTCGCCTGTGATAACACAGAGTTGATAGGAACGTAGAGAGCAGTGTTTTTCGATGAGTGGAAGATCGACTTTCAAAAACTCACCTTCTTTTTGTCTAAGAAAGGTCCAAGGAGTTTCATATACTCCGTATCGGGATTGACATACATCTTCCCTTGAAACCCAATATCTTTATAGAGCCAAATGGACCAACTGGCCTTTGCTTGAGCATAGATGCTCAATTGATGTTCCAATACGGCGTATCGGGACTGGTTGATTTGTTCGTGATTACTGTCGGAGGATGATGCGTAGACCGGACCGAATTCACCATCTATGTGTCAGTGTCGTTACATCTCTTCATCCTCGTTTCAGCTTTCTTATTGATGACCATGGCCGCAGGACTTCTGTCCATCTTGTGTACAAAGCCAAGAGGAGCTAAGAAAAGAGTAGTGACAAGACAGGTTCAAGTCCGAGTGGGATGGAAGAGTTACTCACTCCAGATAGGACCACCGATACGTCTCATATATTCCACTTTTCTATCAAACGACTTTCGATGATGCGCTACCTGGTCTGGTTTACCCTACTTCTTCAGCCACAACGTGATTCCCTCTGCCATTCCAGCTTTTGAACAACGAAACACTCACAGTAAAGGGAGCTGGGGCATCGGGAAACCCATATCTATCTTGTCAGAACCAGTCGACGAGGATATCAGATCGAAAGGAACGAAACGACGTTTAAACCAAGGGGAAAGAGCTGAAAGAAAAGGAAGAAAGATGCATGGTTTGACGTACATGGAATAATCATGGCATGCGTATACGCAATTCGGTAGAGGATCTCCAAACCGACTCAAATCTTCACCGAACGTACTTTCTGTCAGTCACGTCACTTGTCCAGGTCATCATCTCACTTTCCGCTGAATGTCAACACTTGTTCAGACCACCAAAAAGGAACCCACTCTAAGAATAAAATGTGATCCGGGTCCACGGCTCGGATAGCTTTTTCTACCCTTTGGTAGAAGCTCAAGAGTCTGACATGCTCCGAGTCGGTAGGCTCGTTGAGGGGGTTATAGCCTGCGACCCAGGTATTGCCCTTGTAGTGCTGATCATAAGCATACCGGGTACCTCTTTCGCTCGGAACACTTCCCGAAAGGAGTCTCTTTCCGACAACGATATCGTAATGTGAAGGGGTGGTTTTGTCATATAACATCAGGACAGGAAGGGCACAAAGTCACGATCGAAGTAGTGGGTGAGATTGGGACGTACCTCAGCCAAATGCTCCCAGATGGCAATAGCCCGATCTTGGAAATCTTTGTGTACCCAGACTTACATAAGCTCACTCTCCTTCAGAAAATGCGATGACTTACAGTTAGCCTGATGATTACCAGCATCACAATGCCAGTCAATATTTTGGCCTCCGGGAGCGGAGTGGAGGTCTATGATGGTATATATACCATGTTTGGCGCACTGTTCGGTTACATACTTGCTCAATGGGATTGATAGTCGTTGAAGATGGATGATCCCATGATGAAGATGAAGGTCGGGAGCTTACCAGGTCAATCACTCGATCGAGATGCTTCAAACCGTCAGATTTGAATACCCGAGGATTGGAATCATCTTCGAAATGACGATAATTGACCTAAACTTCAAAGACGTTTCTGCCGTTTGAAAGAGTGTACGCACGGGAAGACGCAGACAGTTGAGACCTAAAGAAGCGATAAATGCAGCATCGGCTTTTTGAAAGAAGTATTCGAGGAACTATCGATGAGTGCTCGCCATTGAATAGCCGTGTGAACCATTTGCCAATCCATCGTATTCCCCGACATGGACAGCTCATGAAATGAATAGCACGAGATGATGGAGCTCGGGAGAGATGACTTGCCTTGTCAAAGAAAAACTCATACTTGTCCTGACCCATCGTTGTACGCAGAGCTGCGCGCATCTGATGTTCGTGTCCCGGATAACCAGTTATGAAATTCTCCATGTTCACTTTTACTCAGTGATTTCTTCGCTTCCTCCTCAAATGACTACACTCACTCCATCCTCCCAAGCCAGCACCTGAGGTTAACTGAGTGTCTTTCCTTGAAGATCTGGCTTACCCTTGAGTACGATAGGCTTTCCTGAGAGTGTAATGTTAGATCCTTCTACTCTGAGAAATTCCACTTCTCTCTGTAATGGTGACATGATCAGTGTGAATGGGACGTTGGAGATGTCAGGATAAACTGCGCGATTTATAAAAATAAAGAATCCAGCTACAAGACCTCGAGGCAGGTCAAGATGCTCAACAGATCACCCACTGTTACCGGCGCATTAATCGTCATATCCCCCGAGACCACGTCAGAAATTGGAGATTCAGTAAGGAAGAAAATCCTGACAGATCTTGCATCAGATAAATCACAGGACAGAACCTACCGTACACCCGAACCTTCTAAAATCCCAAGACATGATATCATAATGACGTTCTAGATGCGATCGGCGGTGTTTCCTGTCGATGGGGAGAGGTGGGGCGGCTATCAACTTGAGGGTCTGGGGGTGGGGGCATCTGGACAAAGGTTATGGCGGAGAACTGTTGCGTCAGGTCGATCAGGAAACGATACTTCGTGAGACTAACCATGTTGCACCAATCCCGAATGAGCTCTTGATCCGCATTGGGGAGCGCTTGCGATACCAAGGCGCAAGCAATGTGGAATACTTTTCCCCGGACCGACTCCCCGTTGGAGGCCATGTCTTCGACGGGTATACTGCCATGTAAGACTCTGACTACGACGGAATAAGAGAGACAGACGTACTCCATAAGGAGCGAATGGATTTCTCGCGCTATATCTTCTCTTTCCCTCCGTAAAGAATTCTCATTTCGGTCTAGAGCCGCTCGTAAGTCAAACTGATTGTCAGCGTCACCATTTGAATACAACGGGCTATGAAGGGTCCTATCAACAACGCACCAAAGCAAACTTGGCGATGGCTGCTGTGATGAGGATATTGGCCCTTTGCATTCCGAAGACTCGTTTCATCGATTCCTCTTTCACCAACTCAGGTCTTGAAATAGCTTCCGGGGTACCCTCCAGCAACCGTTGCAGGTTCCCTTCAGCCTCTGCAATCCAACTCGGACTGACCGATCCCATCTCTGATTGGATACAACGATGATGGAAGAATGCTTTGGAAATGATCTTGAATACTTGCGAAATGGCGACGAATCCGACGAGAACAGAGGTACGTGTGGGAGGTTGGGGGAACATGCCTTGGGGAGTAATGAACTCGTCGTCAATAGGCGCAGGAAGAGACGGTGTTCCTTGAAAGTCGTTTATGAGCATGGGAGGGCCTGGAATAGCTCGAGTTCTTGCAATTTGTCAGCCAACTACACAATGTGGCCTGTGCAAGATGCTCTCTCCTGTTGCGGAGAGAGTCAAGGACGAGGTACTCACTTGTCGCTGGCATATAGCTGCCAGAATACCCGTCGTCGGAGCTGAGCCTCAATCGCATCGACGCCCAAAGAAGCAGTCTTGCAGTCGCTGTGTATCCCCATGCAGTAGGCCAGCTGCACTGCCTGACCCAATCTAGCTCCAGCAGTATGACTCAACCCTATGGATAATAGGTAGAAAGTGTCACTGTCCTCAGCCCACATTCCTGCTAAGCGTGGGTTACCCACAATATGATAGTGCTGATTTGTGTGAGATTGGTCTGACCATAATAAGTACCCTGTAATGTCCTGCTTGTCCTATGGCAACGCCTTTGCAGATGCTTTAGCTCGTCAATGTCAAAACGTTCATTGACCAGTCTACTGGTGGGGAGTTGAGAGATGACATAGGCGACTATCTGTTGGTACACGAATCAAGACAGTAGTAAAAATCTCACCGATGCTCAGTAAGAGTGCCCGAAAATCAATATCTCTCAGATCACGCCTCGTCGCCAAGTTTTCGGAGAATGTTGGTCGATGTACCAAGGGAAGCAGAGGGTAGAGATATTGCAAGAAGAGAGATATGAAGTGACTGATATCTGCCCAACTTGTCACGTCCTCAAGTTGAGGCTCTCTCTTAGTCGGATGAACCAGGTGGTTGAGGTTACTAGAGCTTGAGGCTGCGGCGAGCACAAGCTCTGGGGATTCTAAAGAGAGAAGATGAGCTTGTTCTGAGGGGTATTCCGGTGGACCAAGCATATCAGGTGCATCTGCGGCAGAGAGCCATCCAGTGTCTAACATGGCGTCCAGCCAGAAGATGCTGTCGTTCTTGTCTTGTGGTGAGATGACAAATGAGGAGTAAGGACGACCATAATGACGTGTGTCGTTGAGGGGAGACTGCGAGGAAGACGACGGCTGAGTATCACTACGTGGACGGGGCGCTTGCGAGGGGATATAAGGGGAGGGTAGATGTCCTTTGCGATGGGGAGGCAGCTCAGGATGATCAGGTTGATAGGAGGACGAGGAAGAGAAAGATCGGGGATGTGTTGAAGCCTCGTCGGCACCTCGACTAGAAGTCATGCTCAAGACGAAACTGCTGCTCTCAGCGTCGGGGTTCACACAACAAGAGGATTTCATGCATACTCACGTGCTCTTCCTTCCTGGCTTTTTGCGTACATAATCATATGTGCATGAGACTCGGAGCTTGTGACATCCTTGGCAGGGTTCTTCTTGGTTGACGGGATCAGACACACAACGAATCTGCTTGGGTGAGCACTGTGAGCGTGAGACGACTGAGAAATGTGGCATACCTTGCGCTTACGGCAATTGTCACATGTCCTCGGTGATCTCGAGGTCATGTCAGTCATAGATAGAGGAGGGGGCGGAGGAGGAGGAGGAGGAAGAAAAAGTGATGGCCAAAGAGGGAGGATGGATGGCCTTCCACTGGGT
The DNA here is from genome assembly GCF_000271645.1 of Tremella mesenterica DSM 1558. NCBI lineage: Eukaryota > Fungi > Basidiomycota > Tremellomycetes > Tremellales > Tremellaceae > Tremella > Tremella mesenterica. The sequence continues at coordinate 396,958 of NW_006711243.1, read as the reverse complement.
CCAGGTAGTTGTACAACAAGTGCCCGAGAAGGGGGAAATGTGGAGGACCCCCCTTTGAAGGGAGCGAGAAGTGAAAGGAAGCGATATTAAGATAGACGGGGATCTGTAAGAACACAAGAGTATGGAGGGTGTATTACAGACGAAGACATAGGACATGTATGGGGGGGGGGGGGGGAGGATGAGAGAGCTGATACTTTGAGTGGTAAGAGTAGACTAGATAGATGCTTCTGATGGGGGAATTTGGGATAGAAAAGGGAAGCGATCCGAGCGTCGGTCGGTGTGGCAGGTGGCAGGTGGCAGGAGTGGGGGAAGAAAGTGGTCCAAATCTGGAGCCCCGGCTGAGAGATTCTGCAGTGGTCACGTGACCCCATCCCCACCCTCGCGGTCGCGTGTCTATTCGTCTTTCGTCTTTTCGTATTTCGACTTTCTCTACTCGTACTCGTACACTCTGCCAATCTCCTTCCTTGACTCTATATACTTGACCTACGACAACAGCCCTTCTCATCATGAGCCATACATCTGTCAGCTCCAGCTCCACCCTCATCTCCCCTCATCCATCAACGGCTTTCATTCCTCATTCACAACAAGTGTGGGCCAATCCCATCATCAAACAGAGCATCCTCAGCTACCTCTCCGTTACACATCTTAAACGGGTCCTTGTTCTCGACAAAGCTACCTTGCAAGATACTGTCATCCTCCTCTATCGGTCTTTTCATCACGTCAATCTTCCTTCCTTTCGTAAAAAAGTCGTCGACCCCGTGAGTTTGTTCCTCCTCTGCTCACCCCACACACGCTCACCCGCTAGGACCGAAAGTCTATGTACCTCGGAGCTGTCCGTGAGGTCGTCATCAACGTGACCAGTCAGCGATCCATCACAGGTCTCCGAAGGACCTATCCTCATCATACCAGTCTTCGTTCGCCCACCTCCATGGAGATCATGCTCTATCGTGCCTCTGGTCCCTACCGTGCATTCCCGGATTCCGTCCCTGCTTATCGTATGGTCTACCATTCTTTCGGTCCCCGAGGTAAAGCTCGAGTATCTTTTCAAACGACAGAGACGTGGAGCGTCCGAATCGACTCTCAGACGTTACCGTATCAACTCGAAATGGTACCGGTCTCTACTGTGAAACTCTCCGAATACTTGCCACTTGCCTGGGTCGTCGAGCACGAGACGGGTTTGGTGATACACAACCAAGCTCCCGAATGGGATGCCTCAAAGATTTTGCGACACCTATGGCGAAATGCAAGAGGCCCGTTCGTGACACCGAGGAAAGAAATCAGAATCGAAATATTGGTGGACGTAGCCGATTTCTTGGAATGCCTCCGTGATGTACGGGACGACCTTGAAAGACCTGGCCGACTAGAGGGTCTTGAAACTCTGACAATCGCGTGCCGCTTGTTCGACTCCGAGGAGATTGCAGAAATCATTAGAGTTCTCCCCACCTCTGTACGGCATCTCAGCTTAGACATGAGTCACTCGCAAACCATGGCCCACCTTTGGCCGCGGACCAGCTTCACCGGTGCTCTCACACTCGAAGACCTTGTACAAGGGCCAAGTCACATCTGGAACGGTTGTCATCACATCAAAACACTTCATCTCTGCCTCTATCACCCTCTTCTTCACGGTCAGGACATCTCTTTCCTCAACATGTACGATTTTCGAAAGACCTGCACCAGACTCAAGACCCGACACGAAGCCAAAACGAACACGCTACAATACCTTGGCCGACCTCTAGATCTCGACTGTCTGGAACTGGTGTACGCGTGGCCCTTTCTGGACATGATCCTCCCGGATTACCAGTTCGAGGAGCATAGCAGCCTCAGGGCTGACGACGAACTCCTCGAACTTCTTCGACCAAGCGACCACACACTGCGTAACTTGATGGCATTCACGGGCAAGAACTGCATCACCCGTTTCAGATTTGTGGTGTCATTTGACTATGACGGTGACGACTTCCTCGAGGGCGAAATGGGTACAGAACTCTCACTTTATGTGCAACAGCGCTGTCGTGCGTTAAGTATGGAGGAACAGTGACGGCGCTGGTACGGGACGATTCTTGATCTGTGTCAGCGGTACTGACCGAGTTGGCGAGGAGTTGCGGACATAGGGTGACATGACATGTAATGCTCCGGCGTCATGCCCAGGCACCGCCGCACTGAGCGTAGATACTGGGTCGCACCTTTTTTCATGGAGGCTTTGATCTGTGTGACGCTGGTTGGTTGCATCCTTCTTCAAAGATGGAACCGGACCACAAAAATCTGTAGGTGAATTGAGGGGCATTGAATGCATGCTGACCCTGCCAGAAGCCTCAGATCACAGAACGGTCGAGTTGCTAAGCGCACCTGACGATAATGTCTAACCTTTTTCCGCCCTTCGCACGTGCGATGACCTCCCATGTCCATCGTGTCTAATTCTGGACCACTTGCTAGCTTCCAAGCCGTCTTCGGATCTTCCGGTCATCAGAAACCGTCATCACCTTCTCTTGGCCCTGAAATTCCCATGTCGAGCATGACGTTGATGAATCTGCGGCTCGATGATTGGTGGACAGGATGGTGGATGGACTGGAACGTGCTTCCACACTACTGATGATCTCTCACCTCTAACCAAGGCGTTCCCTGTCAACTGTCACTCGTTGTCGACTGTAGCACGAGTACAAGATGGCACCGTTCACTGTAGCCATGCACCCCTCGACCTACTCCCCATTATTGCCGCATAACGATTCAAAAGGGCACCCATCCCATCGCCCATCTCAAACCCATCATGATGTTTGTAGCTGCCATTCTTCTGGGGGTCTACCTGACCGAGTCGACTCATGCTCTCCCTCTCGAACCGTACGTCGACACGGCCTACCCTTACAAAGGTCCCAAGATTCCCGTTGGAGACTGGGTCAACCAATCGCCTAGTTTCTACTCGGTGGGAGGATTTCCTCGTCTCACCGAACCTCCGGCGGTGCTTCCTCATTCCCCCAACCCGACCAACAATATCAATGTCATTTCGATGGCTTACATGCCTAATGGCATGCATATACACTTCCAGACACCCTTTGGGATTGGAGGTGAGCCTTGCGTCAATTGGGGAACATCGATCGGGACTTTAGACCAAACCACCAAAGGTTGGACCAGGACGTGAGTCTTTCTCGTCCTCGTTCAAATCTTTCATTTCATTGAACATTCGCCTCCATTTACAATCGATTTCATGCTCGGCAAGCTGATCAATCGATTTGCTGAGACGTACAGAGCTGATCAATAGCTACGATCGTACCCCTTCATGCAGCGAGGTCGATGCCGTTACGCAGTGCTCCGAGTTCTTTCACGAAGTTTCCATCACCGGTCTTCAACCTGCCACTCAATACTTCTATCAGATCCCAGGAGGGAACGGCACCACACCTTCCCCCGTGATGACATTCACCACTGGTCTTCCAGCAGGTGACAAAACGTCATTCTCCGTCGCTTACCTCAACGACATGGGGTACACCAATGCCAAAGGCACTCACGACCAACTTATCCAAGCCGTAGCCGAAGGTGTATCTTTCCTTCACTTTGGGGGCGACATCTCGTACGCCGATGATTGGTACAGTGGTGTATTACCCTGTGATCCTACTTGGGATCTTTGTTATAACGGTACTGGGACCGTCCTTCCTGGACCGGCTCCCATACCCGTTGAATACGATGAGGCTCTCCCCAAAGGCGAGATCCCCAATCAAGGTGGTCCCTTCGGAGGAGATATCAGTGTGGTTTATGAAAGCAACTGGGACTTGTGGCAAAACTGGATGGCCATAATCACTAAACAAGTTCCGTGAGTCTTCTTGTTACCCACTACACCTCATGGACTCAGCTCTCTCTCAGACTGAATATCGCTTGTCACGGGTGACGTGAAATGACTGGGCTCGACAGCACAATCTACCCAGCAGTGGAGCCAGTAAAAGTACTATGGGATATTGACCGTCAGCCTCATGATCATGCCGGGTAATCATGAAGCCGCATGTGCCGAGTTCGATGGCCCGAACAACGAGCTCTCCGCTCTGCTCGACAATAACGTCGTCAACGGCACTCAAGCCAACTCAACCCTCAACTATTACTCATGTCCTCCCTCTCAACGTAACTTTACCGCATATAGCAACCGTTTCTACATGCCTGGTGATGAGACAGGCGGTCGTGGTAACATGTGGTACAGCTTTGACTTTGGCTTGGCTCACTTTATTGCCATTGACGGAGAGACAGATTTCCCGAGTGTGAGTGTCACACATTTCGATCCTCGTTCTCCACCGTCCTTCCTTCGAACTCGTGACTATGTGTACATACGCAATACACTTTGGCACCTTAATGCACTTGAACATGTTCACTGACCCACAGAGCCCTGAATGGCCGTTCGCAGCCGATATCAAGGGCAATGAAACCCACCCCACACCTGAGCAGACGTACCCCACCGACTCAGGTCCTTTCGGCTATATCAACGGCAGCATCAAAGAAGTCGAATCTTACGAACAATACCAGTGGCTCCAGTCCGACCTGGCTTCAGTTGACAGGAGCAAAACGCCCTGGGTATTTGCAATGAGTCACCGACCCATGTATTCGAGCCAGACGGCGACGTATCAGGAAGATGTGAGGAATGCCTTTGAAGCCCTGTTGTTGCAGTACAAGGTGGATGCTTACATGTCTGGGTGAGCACTTTTACCTAGACTAGTGCGACTGTCATCTTCTTGCCTCTGCTATCGATTGCGTTCACCACTTACTGCCTCGTCTCCAATTTCCAATTTCTTCTTTGCTGTCCGTGGTCGTGAGACGGGTTCATGCTAAGGTGGAGGAGAAACGTTGATCGATGTTGAACCTGACAATCAGACACATCCACTGGTACGAACGTCTCTACCCTCTGGGTCGCAACGGCACGCTCCACCCTGAACTCGTCATTGACGAGAACACGTATGTCACAGGTACTGGACAAGCCCTCGCACACATGGTCAACGGTATGGCCGGTAACATCGAGTCGCACTCTATCCTCTCACCCGGTCAGACAAAGCTAAACATCACAAACGTGCTCAATTACGAGAATTTCGGTTATTCCAAGTTGACGGTACACAATGAAACCACGGCCACTTGGCAATATTACATGGGTGATAGTGGTATCATCGGTGATACCCTCACTATGGTCAAGGGACAATGAAACAATGGACAAAGAGACAATAAAACAGAAGTTACGACTCGAAACAAGACATACTGTAGATAGAAGCTGGGATATAATTCTGAAAGATAGGTAAACACATGGAAGTGCTTTTTGGTCCGTCATCCGCTCACCTCACACTGATACAGAGTCGAATCCGCTGATCGCCCACGACTCCTTTACTCCACTGTCCCACTCGTCCACTGTCCCACTCGTCCACCGTCCCACTCGTCCACTGTCCCACTCGTCCACTGTCCCACTCGTCCACTGTCCCACTCGTCCACCTCAATCCTGACGACGAGACAGTATACGACACAACATACCAGACAGCACACGTGACAATACGCATGACTGTATCCGAGACAATGTACAAGACAGGATCCGAGGTACTAAACGGGACGGTATGATCCACTCACTCTTGCTGATCACGACTTTCCGCTACATACATCACATGTTCCCAAATGATTCGCTATGTGAACTGGCGCATCTTCACGTACGATGACAGCACCGCCCTGCTCTACTAAATATTCTTAAATCGCCCTTGATCACTCAACCTCATCATCTAACAACCCCAGGCATCAGACACTGCGATCCTTCCCAAATACCTTGGCTAAACGATATGGCTTTTTTCAACATGTTCAGTCTAGTAGCCCTATTGGTTCTGATCAATTTCTGCCACGGCCTAGCATGGCCGTTTGACTCGCGGGCAAAGGCTCCGAAGTGCAAGTACGACCCCGATTGTCCTCCAGATCAGCATTGTAAGTCGCTCTTGTCCGTTCTCTTCTGCTCCCCACCTTGTACCCCGTCGGCTACAGTGAGAAGTCCCCCTTACAAACACAAGCTGACGTCAAGGTGTACATCAACCGAATGGTGATCATCGATGTGGACCAGAGGGAATTGGTTGTGTCTTTGATCAAGACTGTCCAGGAGGTTATTGTGAGTTCCAAGACTTCACTCGTGTACCCACTTGTGGTACCATGCTACTCGTGGTTAATGTCCAGGTTTCCAGGAAATATGCACCATCACCGGACCAGCCATCACTACCATCACTGTCGCTCCGCCACCCGGAGAGACCTTCCGGGGAAGTTGTAATACCGAAAAGGATTGTCGACCAGATGGGTATTGTGAGCACACTTTGCCCTCCATCTCTACTGTACCTCACCTTCCCTCAACTCAACCTACGCTTGAGATGTTTGCTCTCCTACTTCCCTCCATGGATGGTCTCTGATATATAGGTGATTTGGTCAACGATGAATGTATCTATCCGATCTCAACTATCATCACTAGCATCGTCCATGTCACCTCATCGCATCATCCAACCATTACTTCGATAAAGGGTCATTCAGGGTCATTTTCTACCTCGAAAAGCTCACTCACTTTTCCCAAAAGCATCTCCCCAACTTTCCATCCTTCTTCTCATAAATCGATTCATGCAAGGGCACACAATTCACCTTCTCGAGCATCGTCCGCAACTTCGGCGGTTCCAACCTGTCCTCCTGTGGATTTCTCAGCTCTACAAGCCAACCTAGGTCAACTAGATGATTACGTCTACGAACTCCTCCTCGACGCTCAACAACTCGACCAGGATCTCGGCAACCGTACCCATCATACCAGAGACATGGTCGACCGAGTTATTCGCCCTGCGACAGAGGAGAAGAGGAACATCCAAGAAAGACAAGGACCATATCCGTATTGTCCCATCGTTGATTCGACGGAGGTATTCAGTTTGGTAGGACAGATTCAGAGGGATCTCAATTTACTCGCTGCGGCGATACATGACGCTCAAAAGACGGCGAAGAAGTGTGGTAAAAGGACTTAAGGGGATTGAGAGGTATTCGATAAACGAGGCAGGAAATGTTTTTTGATGCTGTAGAAAAATGCGATGCAGTAGGTTAAGGAAGTTCCGTTTGTGTCGTGCCACCCTCAATATCACTTACAACCAACGTACGACTAGACTTTCACAGGACGCATTATGCCATATGGGATACAAACAAAATTGAAATTCTAGCCCTTACTCTGTGGTCTGAGATAACAAATTGATGGATCTGCTGAACAACAGATCCACGAGTCCTGCTGAGATTGCTTGGCGCACGACGTCGTATCTACTGTGAGTACTGTATGAAACTTCTCAGCGGATGATTGTTCAGATCATCGTGTCTCGGCCGTCAGAGTCAAATTATCGAACAGCTGAGGAGCGACATGAAGACGAATGACGGGTATAAATAGCTATTCTAACATTCTTTTTTCAACGACAAACTTCATCTTCTTCCCTTCAAATTCTGATTTCAACTCAACTCAAGTGACTATCATCCAGGATGAAGCTTTCTATGCTTCTCTTGACGTGTTTTAGTGTGGTTGTTGCTCTTCCACACTACACGCGACTACCCATAGGTCTACCGTGAGTTAATTCCTCCCACCATATCGAGACCTAAAGCTAATAGTAGTGGTGGGCAACATTGCTTGACTTGTCTCGATAAAGATTCGAAAGTAGCAAGAGAAGTCGACTCGAACGCTATCGACGTCATGCTTAAGAAGAAAGATCATGAGGATCATGGCGACCATACAAGTACAAAAACTGTCATTGATGAAGAAACAACAACTATCACAGAGGAACACACGTCCACTTCCAGACATAATGATCATACATCAACTACCGAACATAGCTCGAGTAGTGTACATCATACCTCATCTGTTGAACCTTCGGTTTCCTCGAGTAGTCACCATGCTTCGGCCACTCCTGCTCCTGAGTCCTCGAGTAGTCACCATACCTCGGCCACTCCTACTCCTGAGTCCTCGAGTAGTCACCATACTTCATCGAGTAGTCACCATGCTTCATCGAGTAGTCAAGAAGCTTCGCCCACTCCTAATCCTGGACCCATATCTATCCCTTATGTCCTAGCCAACCCGGCTGTCGGTTGCCCGGCCGAATATCCTTACAGCTGTCCAATCTTGTCCACTCAACTGCTTGAGGTGTTGTACTGTACCGAAAGTCAGGTCTCTTGTCCTCTTGCTCTTCCTTCATCATCGGGTATCGAAATAGCTTTGCCCATACCTACTCCTCCTGTTTTGTTATCGGGTAATCAACAAGGTTTGCCCATACCTACTCCTGGTTCGTTATCCGGTGTTCAACCGCCAGCCTTGCCCATCATACCTGCTCCTGGTTCGTTATCCGGTGTTCAACCACCAGCCTTGCCCATCATACCTACTCCTGGTTCGCTATCAGGTGTTCAACCACCACCCTTGCCCATCATACCTACTCCTGGTTCGCTATCAGGTATTCAACCACCACCCTTGCCCATACCTGATCCTGGCTCGTTATCGGGTGTTCAACCACCAGCCTTGCCCATACCTGATCCTGGCTCGTTATCGGGTGTTCAACCACCAGCGTTGCCCATACCCGTACTACCTGCTCCTGGTCCGTCATCGGGTGGCCTCCCACCAGTTCAACCACCAGCGTTGCCCATACCCGTAATACCGACTCCTGGTTCCTCCTCGGGTGGCCTCCCACCGGTCCAACCACCAGCCTTGCCCATACCTGTAGTACCTACTCCTGGTTCCTCCTCCGGTGTCCTTCCACCTGTACTCCCACCTGTACTCCCACCTGCCCTCCCACCTGTACTCCCACCTGCCCTCCCACCTGTACTCCCCCCCGTCCAACCACCGGCCTTGCCCGTACCCGTAGTACCTACTCCTGGTTCCTCATCGGGTGTCCTCCCACCTGTCCTCCCACCTGTCCTCCCACCGGTCCTCCCACCTGTCCTCCCTCCTGTCCTCCCACCTGTCCTCCCACCTACCTTGCCTATACCCGTACCTGCTCCTGGTGCGTCGTCGGGTATTCAACCACCAGCCTTGCCCATACCTGCTCCTGGTTCATTACCGGGTATCCCACCAGCCTTGCCTGTACCTGCTCCTGGTTCGTTGCCGGGTATCCCACCAGTCTTGCCCGTTCCTGCTCCTGGATCATTACCGGGTATCCCACCGACCTTGCCCACTCTCCCAATACCAAACACATACATCCTAGGCAACCCGGCTGACGCTTGCCCAGCCCAATATCCTACCAAGTGTTCACTCTTGTCCGCTGCACTGGTTGAGATTACGTACTGTTACGCATTTTCTCCCTGTCCGGCGAGCCCTTTGAATCTTGTTCGTCGACACGAAGAGGAAAAATCGTCTGATTTCATCGTGGTCAAAAATCCATCCCACGGGTGCCCACGAAAATTCCGATACAGCTGTCCGCCTCTGTTTGGACTCGAATCGGAGGAACTGGTCTGTTATAAGGAACCTCGCCCCTGTCCGCTGATTGAAGCTATCGCTCGAGACGACGGTCATTTGATCAAAGAAAGGTCACCGAAATCTAAACATAAACCAACACCAACCCCATCACCTGAACCCGAACCGATCATCCTATGTCCTCCTTTCAGCTGTCCGCCATTGCCACATGAGATCCTTGCCATGGACAAACGTTGCCTCAGGGAGGCAGAAATTGCCTGTCCATTGGAAGGTATCGCCAAACGTGATGAAGGTGTAGTATCAGGTGCAGAATGACTGGAAAGGATGGAAGGAATGTGAATGTTGATTATGTCGTATGTTGTCTTTTTGCGTATCGTGTTTCTTGGCTGAAAGCAGGAGTGGTACTTGAAGTCGATTGATGAGAAAGTTTGAGGACAGTAAGGAAACAAGGACGTTTACATGTGATTAAATGTACCATCAAGAAAGTGAGGTGACGAATCGAAATGTGAGATGAATGAGTGAATACGTGATTCTTTGAATTTGTAATCTTCTTTTCCGACGCACGGTCTTTACTAGATGATTACGTCTACGAACTCCTCCTCAACGCTCAACAACTCGACCAGGATCTAGGCAACTGTACTCATCATATATCGCTTACGACTGATGTACGACCAATCCTGAAAGGAGTGACTCGGCACAGTGATACGCAATAGAGGAGTTGAAATTCGGGTCCCCACTCTGCAATGGAATGACAAATTGATGAATTTGCTTAACAACAGATCCACGAGCTATGCGGAGGATGCGGAGCTTGATTGGCGCAGGACGTCGTATCTAGGGTCATTGAAAGTGGGTGAGTGTTCGGATCAACCTGTCTCAGCCATCAATATACTGATGGGGTTGCATAGCCACAAAAAGAAGCATGGCGTAGTATAAAGGGAGATCTAACAGTCTCTCGCGAAAACCATTTCAACTTCTTCCAGCCCACTCGGATATAACCTACTTCGAGTTCTCGTCATTCAGTATGAGATTTTCCGTTCCTCTCCTGACGTGTTTGAGTGTGGTCGTTGCTCTTCCACACTACACGCGACCTCCACCGTGAGTTGTTCTATCATATCGAGACCTAGAGCTGATATCAGTGGTGGTGGACACTGTCTCAAATGTCTTGAGAGAGATACGAAAGTAGCAAGAGAAGTAGATTTGAACCCTATCGACGGTATGCTAGAGAAGAAAGATCCTCTCGAGCCTCATTTTGATCATACGCCAACTATCAAACATGGTGGTTTACCTCCTGGACATTACACCTTACCTGTTCAACATCCTCCTTCAGTGCGTAAACGACAAGCTTCACCCACTCCTACTTCGGAACCAACACCGGTTCCGTACGTTCTAGCCAACCCGGCTGTCGGTTGCCCACCCAAGTTTCCTTACAACTGTACCCCCTTGTCTATTCAACCACCTAAGGTGTTACATTGTTACGCTCGTCCCATCCCTTGTCCGCGTGAACTTGTGGATGCTGTCGATCGACACGAAGAGGGAAACGTCAAAGAGGCAAGGTCACCTCCATTCGTCATTATCAAACATCCATCTGACGGTTGTCCACGAAAATATCCATTCAGCTGTCCACCCCTTCCTGGAACAACATTGAAAGAACTTGTTTGTTATACCAAACCTCACTCTTGTCCACTGATTGACGCTATCGCTCGAGATGAACACGATCACCTAGAAGAGACAAGATCACCTCCCTCCATCGTGGTGACCGATCCATCCCTCGATTGTCCACCAGGCTACCCGTTTAGCTGTCCACCTTTACCTGGTCAAACTTTGACAAGATTGGTTTGCTTCATCAAGCCGCACGCGTGTCCTCTGGTAGCTTCCGAAGCCGTAGCAAGAGAAGAACATGAACATCTCGAAGTAACAAGAACGACTCCGTCCTTCATTATCGTCACTGATCCCTCACTCGGTTGTCCTCCGAATTATCCATTCAGCTGTCCACCTCTACCCGGTTTGACCTTGACAGAACTACGTTGTTGGAATCATCCTATCCCATGTCCTCTCCTAGCCCCTGAAGCCGCCGCACGAGACGAGATTGGACATCACGAAGAAATCAGATCACCATCGTACATCTTGGTCGACCCTAAAATTGGCTGTCCTAAGAATTACCCAAACAGCTGTCCACCCTTACCTGGTCAAACGCTCAAGGTTCTCTATTGTTACAACCAGCCTGTCTTCTGTCCGTTGGAGACTTCTGAAGCAGTTGCTCGGAATGAAGATGAGAATCACGAAATGCGAAGATCCGTGGAAATGGAAGCTCGTCAAATATTCCGTTGTCCTCCTTCCAAACCGTATACCTGCCCCCCTCTCCCTGGTCTCAATTGGACAGTCTTGCATTGTTCGGCTCATCCTCACCCATGTCCGTTGTCCGATGCAATCGCTCGACGTGCAACAAATGTTGTGGAAATCATGAGGTCCCAAGGGGAGGAAAAGCGGATCATACATTGTCCTCCAACACATCCGTATACCTGTCCACCTTTACCTCATCAAACCCTGGCTGTGGCTAAACGATGTTTTGCCGAACCTATTCCTCCGATCGCTTGCCCACTTGAAGAACGAGACGAAGGACATCTGAAGGAAGAAAGATCACCCAAACCCGAACCATCGCCAACACCGTTGCCTGAACCCGGACCGATCATCTACTGTCCTCCGCGTAGTTGTCCACCATTGCCGCATGAGACTCTTGCCGTGGACAAACATTGTATCTACAGGGAAGAGGACTTCGCCTGTCCATTGGGAGGTATCGCCAAACGTGATGGGGAAGCGGGATCAGGTGCAGAATGAAAGCAAGGAATGTGAAAATCCAGAGACGTCGTATGGCCGTCTATCGGGCATCATCTCGTTTGGTTGAATGTAGGAGTCGCACTCATTTGGGTCGAGTCTGAAATCAGGATTGTTCACATATGATTGATTGTACCATTGAGGAACTGGGGTAAGGTAATGAAATGTACGAAAACATGAATGGTTTTTGATTTGACTCGGATGTGAAAAGTCACATTTTCCGGCACACCGTTCTTATTCTTTTTGACAGTTCTGGATACATACAAACTGTGTGTATTGATTGATTGTTGTCAAGTACGGCGTAGAATTGGACCCCCCTCTGGACCTAACTACCTTTAAACATGTCAAAGATCATCACGCGGTGCTGTGGCAAGATAAGAGTATGAAGTCTATTTAGCGTCAGTGATGCTACGTTCCGGCTATGAAAATGCGCCACGATGGTACATGTAAGTATATGGACCGTCCGCTCGGAACCTCCTGCTTTGACGTCGACGCCGTACGCCGAATCATTCTCGACTAGGTCTAATTTCCCATGGTCCGGGCAGATCTTACTGCTCATGATCAGTACCAAACTGATTTTCATGAGCCAAGGGGTCACTAACTGGCCTGACTTTGCGGCCTTTGAACGTGGTCACACATGGTCATGAAGATAAGGATATGACAACGTAAAGTACACTCCCTTAAGGTCTAGATCCCCGCCCACATTTCAGACTATAAAATCCGTCGCCGAGTAACGATACTCATTCATCAATCATCCAGCCTTGCCACTTCCTCTCATCTGACCGAAACAAAATGAAATTTCTCCTCCTCCTTCTCACCGTCGTTGGCGTCATGGCCATTCCCACTCCTTTCAAGTAAGCAGCTCATACCTACCCTGTATGAAGTATCGAACTCATCCATAGTGAACAAGACCAACTCAATGTACTTGAACAAAGAGCCGAAGATATCCCTATCATGGCAAGGGAGCCAACCGAGACCGCTACTCCAGACTGGGGATACGGAGCTACTTGGCGACGACGCAACGACAAGCGGTACGTTTGTACGCCTGCAGAGATCAAAAACGGCGATCCGTGTGGACCATATAGGGGACCGAGGTTATACGTTAGGGAACATGATTCGTCTGCAGACGAAGTAGCTAGGAAACGGTCTGATGATATCGATCTCGAACACCGTGATAGTTCCGAGACGGCTACTCCTGATAGCTTCGGCTCCCCTTGGTGGCGACGGACCCATGATAAGCGACTTTGTTTTAAAGCAGACAAATACTGTGATACGTGTACACGACCCCCCTGCCCAAAGATATGGGTAAGAGAACATGACACTACGTCTCAAGAAAATGTAGCTAGGGACATCGGCGAGTGATCCGAGTAAGACCATCGCTGCACATTCCAAGCGACGTGAGTGATTGTTGACGGACAGATTGGTAGCTGATCCATTTCAGGTGATTTTTGAACGAGCAGTGACAGACCAATGTGATCATGATATGAGTGTTCGTTCGGAAGGAGCATGAGTTGTTTAGGGGTTGAGTACATATTACATGCAGATTCATGTTGACAACTACAAAGCCCTGCTTGATCAGACCAATCGCTTGTGAAGAGACAGGAAACTTACCAATCCTTTACCCCTTCTCCATCCACATCAATGTTTACCACTAAAAGTATCTTGCCTATACCCAGTATCAGTCTGTTCACCTTCACCCGCCGTAAGTACCCGTTGCTTCCCCTTCACCTTGACCTGTTCCCTTCCCATCTGAGGCACTTTCTTGATCCGCCCCTGAAGCTCAATGCGCACCAGAATCAGACCCGTTGTGCTGAACTTTACCGTATCTCCATTTCTACTTACGTCCTTCCAATTTGCTCAACTTCAAATTTCTGATGGGAGGTATCGCCAAGCGTGATGGGGAAACGGGATCAGGTGCAGAATGGAAGCAAGGAATGTGAAAAATTCGGAAATGTCGTATGTCGTCTTCTCGGGTATTCCCACCCTTGGGTGAAAGCAGGAATCGTACCCAACGTCGAATGACGACAAAGCTTGGTTCAAGTAAGGGCATAAGACTGTTCACATGTGATTGATTGTACCATCAAAGAAGTGGGGTGAGGGAATGAAAGGTGAGATGAATGTGTGTGTGTGCATACAAAATTCTCTCAATTTGACTCACTTTCCGACGCACGGTCTCTGTTCCTTCTCATATTTTCGGATCCCGCTTAGATGTCTTCAATTGATGACCGGTCGGACCAACGCTCCAGTAGACAGGTTTATCCGTGATCAATGATCATCATGAGAGAATCAAAGGTGCTTAGCTAAGGTAAAACGAGTATGAAGTCCATCCGTTCTCAGGAATAAGAGTTGATGGCAAGATTCCATCTACCAAGTAAGCCGCGACGGAAAGTCCGCTTCCGACCGCCCGCTTAGATGTTCTCTCCCGACTATCCTCCTCTATCCTCTTCCACATGATCCGGACCGATGTTCATGATCAAAATCAATACCAATCTGACGTGACCAAGCGATGAATAAGCTTGCCGGACACATGCGGCATGCGGCCAGTTGAGGCCTTCGAGAGATCCATGGTTGCACATGGTCGACGAAAACAGATCCCGTCGATAGAATCCCTCTCCTTCACCTTCCGCATACATCTCAACCAGGTCTATATATTCAGCTTCAATTCAGAAATTTACTCACCATCCATCTACTCTTACCACTTTCTTTGCCTATCCCAAGTAACCATTCCAAGATGAAACTCCTCTTCCTCGTTCTCACCGTCATGAGTGCCATGGCCATTCCTACTCCGTTCAAGTAAGCGATACTAGTTTGTTTCGTGTACAAGTGATATACTGATGACTAGTGGTCAAGACGAAAATGTTGCTCTTCAACAACGAGGGGCAACAGGACCACGTGTGGATAATACTGACAAACGATTCGGTGATTTCAACGCCGAGCAGCGCGATACAACTGAACCCCCTATTCTGGACGGTTCGGGCGGATCTGGACCCACTTGGCGACGTGATTCAGGTTCTGGTGCAGATCAAGGTTCAGGGGCGTCGGGGGGAGATCAAGGTAGTGCCTCAGATGGAGATGGAGAAGGGAACGCGGCGGGGACGTCGAGTGGAGGGGGACAAACTGGTTCGGGCTCTTCTTCTAGTGGTAAACCTTGATGTGGAATTGAACGGGAGTTTCTTGATCAGTGAGATTTCCTCTTCACCTGCGAATGAAATTTATCTGATCAAGCAGCGTCTTGTAGATACTAAGCTTACTATGTATTTGCATGTGATATATAAACAACGGTCGAAATTTTACGCCTTCTGAATATTCCATCGTATGGTATGATCAATGTGTTTCTTTCTTAACGCTTGATTTGAAATATCCTTAGATATATCAGCACTGTACTATTTAGATTCGAATTCAACAAACACTCACATCATGTACAGTCCTGTAATGCAAGCAGATATGAGGCTACTTGCTAACGTCCCTGGATTCTTTGTCTGAAGAAGTATCATGTTCCCGGACGTACAATCTCGGTCCGGGGACTGGTCCACACGGATACCCGTATTCGATGTCTGCAGGAGTGCAAATGGCTCGCTTGGCATTGCGTCGCCACCAAGGTGATTCGAAGCTCTCCGGAGTTGCTGATTCAGATCCGTGTCCCCATTTCTGATCACCTCCTGTCATTCTGCTGATCCCTAATTGTTTCATGATACTCGACATAAATCCCTTCAGCTGGCCTTCTTTTAAGTCCACGAAAGGAACATCTTCCTTACCTACGTCGTGGGAGGCTTGGGGCTCTGCCATAGTGTTGAGACGTGGTTCGGTAAGAAGGTCTCGTTTGGGTATGTCTGGAGATAGCGGAGCTGCTTTCGAGGTGAGTTTTTTAGTTGGTTTTGGTGTCGGATTGGGGGTGTGCTTCGAAGTAGGCTTTGGCGTCAAGGTGGGTTTTGGTGTGAGCTGAAGAGTAGGCTTCGGGATACGTTTTACTAATGGAACTAGCATCTCGGTCACGCCTACAGTCGGCATGACACTCGTAGTGTTGTGCGATTCGCAAGGTGAGTACGGAATGACCACAGCGCCTAAACGAGTCAAAACACTACCCCTTCGAGTGAAAGATGGGGGGGCGTACAATTCATCCGACATTGGCGAATTTCTATACAAGTTGAACCGGTTCTTTCCATCAGCGATACAGTTTGTAATGAACCTCAGTGATGACTTACCTTGGAACGACTGGATACGCGGTCACCGAAGGGATCACAAGTAATCCGAGGAGAATTCCGTACATGTTGAGTCGAAGATCTCGGGTGCTCGTGTGGGGGTCGAATGAACGAGAGGATACTTATTGAGAAGATGACTGTTAAGTCCGTTGTTGAAGGAAGTACGAAGTTCTCGCTTGAGAACAGCGTGTGCTTCGCTGCCGAAGACGTGATGAGTGAAATCAAGAAGCGTAAAGATCATCTTTTCCCCCTTTGGTCATGCCCGCAGGCCGACTGGGCTGGCGACATGACCTTTCGGCCATCAATCTTCATCAGTAATGGGATTGCAATCGTCGTGGGGCCTCGTGGGACTGTCTGTGAGTAGCTACTATAAGCTGATCATGCGATAAGGAAGACCGCAGAGTGTTCATCCATCAGCGGCGAGTGACATGTGCACTCACCGGTCCGACCAGAAAATGCTGATATCTGCGATTCAGGTAGTGATGGAACTCGATTCAAGACGGACTTGCCTACCAGCTATGCACGATAGCAAGTTCTATCCGGACCGAGAGAATCAAGTGACTTCTTTCTTGACTTGTGATGAGGACACACCTTGAAGAGAGTATCGCGATCTCATTGACGTTTGACGCAATGCATATATGACAGCCACGGATCCGTCCGTAAGAAAAGACGCGTGCTCGTCTGCGACCTGATCCACCTCCACCCATCCCCACGATATCCCCTATAGACGACGACCTCTACGACCACCCTTACGACGAGTAGAATCACTAGGTACCGGCGTCACATCCTCGATACGACCGATACGGATACCAGCACGGGCGAGGGCACGGAGAGCGGATTGACCACCAGGACCGGGGGCTCTGGTGCCAGTTCCACCAGTGGCGCGAAGTTTGATGTGGAGGGCGGTGATACCGACTTCTTTACATTTCGCGGCGACATCTTGAGCAGCAAGCATGGCTGCGTAGGGCTGTGGACGTCAAGGGGTTTGCGAGTGACACGTGATGCGCATGTTGGATGGACGAGTAGCGAGCCAGGGAGGAGAGTGTTGTCAAATGATAAGATGTGAAGATATGAGGTAGCGGGATGAAGGAGTGAGGATTGAAGAAGAAAAGTCATCAGCTGCGATTCAAAGATAGACGTAAAGACTCACCGAGGACTCATCACGGTCAGCTTTGACCTTCATTCCTCCCGTGACACGAGAGATGGTTTCTTTGCCAGAGAGATCAGTGACATGGACGAAAGTGTCGTTAAAGCTAACAGTTAGCATTCGACTCTGACAACCTGAATCTTTCATTGACGGAATGCCGCAGTACACATAGCAACCAGCACATACTGTAGGTTGGGCAGGTGATAGCTCAGAGAGCCCGACTCACGAGGCGAAAATGTGCGCGACACCGAAGACGATCTCCCCGTCACCCACTTGAGGACCGAGATTGACGGCGGCTTGTTCTTGTGGAGCACGACCTTTCTTGGGTGGCTATAGGGTCAGCACATTTTTTTGACAATAAGAACAGCTAACTGACCATTGTGAGAAATAAAGATGGAATGGTTGAGAGGAAGTAAGATGTTCGAGGCTTCGACTTCAGAGCGAGGATTTCGCCTCGGCATTTCGCGGCAATTTTGACGGCGCGGTGTGGCAATTGGCGGGTGATACTTGTATGTGGCGCTTTACCTTGCAGTTTGAGGCGGTGAGGGTGAAGGATATGTCACCGACGATCATGAGCTTTCAGATGGTACGCAAGAATGAATAATGTCAGGGCTGAAAGGTCATTGGAGAAGCGTACACAAGCAGTCAAGCTCGTTCATCATTGGTACGGACAGTGTCCCCAAGACCAAGATTTTTACCCGTCTATCTGGTCTTGCATTGCGCCATATCTCCATCGGCCATGGATGAGCAGGAGTAGTAAGGGGATTGACATCCTTTGAGTGGTAAGCATTCTCTTTTCTTAGTCCCTTCCTCTCCACGTCTCCCTCACACACACTCTCTCTCTTCATAGATCATTACCACCTTGTTATTTTGATGCTTCCCAACTTGAACTGGCAGAGGAGCATCATCGACATCGGCCGAGTTTATTTTTGAAAGCGACAAGCTTCGGTCAACTTCCCAAACGGGTAATTACCCGATCATCGGAGTTGAGGGCTCTTGGCCACCCATCTGCAACTTGACAACGTCACCTCCACAACCACCTCAATCGTAACACTGATACACTGGACAACTCAATCCATCTTTGGATGCGCTTGACTGTCGCTCTGTCCTACACCGCCAGACCCTATCTCTTGCCTACGTTTCAAATTGGTTAGGAGGGTTATATAGCACCGGTGGAAAGCAAGTACAACACCTTCGGACCCAATTAGTCATCGGCCGAGATTTTCCTGCTTTCTCCTGCATACAGCACAAATTCACTTACAAACCCAACCCACAGGTCACAATGTCTCTACCAATTCACACTCCTCCTTCTGGGCACACTAGGGGTCGTTCAAACTCTGGTCTGTTATCAGCCATCATGAGCTCGCCCCTTTCGCTCTTCTCTCCAAAGATGGGGTATGGAAATATTTCCGTGGACGAAAGCAAGCTTGGCGAGTCAAGTAAACTGGTGGCACACGACTCGGCTGGTGTGAAGAGAGTGGAGCTCCGTATTGGAGGTATGACGGTGAGTCCTGGTGTCTTGTATCATACATGTACGTCGGGAAACTCACATCCAGTGTGGGGCTTGCGTGGCCAGTATAGAAGGTCAGATGAAACAACCTGGTATCCGAAGTGTGCAAATCTCACTACTGGCTGAAAGAGGTGTCGTGGAGTACGAAGAAGATTTTGTGGACAACAAAGGTCAACCTTGGACCGATGGGCGAGTAGCGGCGGAGATCGAGGATATTGGGTTTGATGCAGAGGTGGTGGAGAAGAGCGAAGTTGAGCAGGTTGATCTTCGCATCTTTGGGTATGTAATGATATCACACCTTGTAGGCTCTGACACCTTGCTAATGGATAGATTGGAAAACACCGACCTCGTCCAACCCATCGTCTCCGCCACTTTGTCTTTGGCCGGTGTGCACGCAGCTGCCCTTCCGTATCCACATACCAACCTCATCTTCTCACACTCTCCTCTACTTGTTTCCCTCAGAACCATTGTTGATACCCTCACGAAGGCCTTTCCTCAGCTCACATTCCTCCCTACATCGACTAAGAATGATTCGCAGCTGGCTTCTTTGCAGAAACACAAAGAGACTGCTTTGTGGCGTCGGATATTTATCCTTTCGGCATGCTTTGCAGTGCCCAATTTCGTCATCGGAATGCTCAGCATGCATCTACCCATGTGGCTGATGGGTTGGACGAGTTGGCGAATAGTGCGGGGTATATACCTGGGAGATGTGGTCTGTCTTGGACTGACGCTGCCGGTGCAAGTCTGGCTGGGAAGGAGATTTTACGACAACGCATGGAAGAGTCTGAGACACAAATCCGCAACAATGTGAGTTTAGCTATCTCTCATTCTCATGTGCTTGACTACTTGTTTTGGAACTTCGTGCTTACGCTTAGGGATGTTCTCGTCGTGCTTGGCACTTCGGCCGCTTTTGGTTATTCTGTCGCTGCCATGTTCTTTGCCATGTTCAGCTCTGATCCAGATTATCGACCCCAAACATTCTTTGACACCTCCACCATGCTTATCACTTTCGTCTCCCTTGGTCGGTACATCGAAAATTTAGCGAAAGGCAAAACCTCGGCCGCATTGACCGACCTCATGGCACTCACTCCTTCCTCAGCCACCATATTTGTTGCTCCACCGTCAGAAGACGAGAAATTCGACGCCTCAGCACCTACTCGAAAGATCCCTACGGAGCTTGTGCAAGTGGGCGACGTCGTACTGCTCGTGCCTGGGGAACGAATCTCAGCCGATGGAGTAGTACTGTCTGGTTCTACGTCAGTGGACGAGTCCATGGTCACTGGTGAAGCTCTTGCTGTCCCGAAAGTTGCCAAATCGCAAGTCATTGGAGGTACCGTCAATGGTCTTGGAACACTCACCTTCCGTGTCACTCGTGCTGGGTCAAATACCGCACTTGCTCAGATCGTCAAATTGGTGGAAGACGCTCAGACATCAAAAGCTCCTATTCAGGCATTTGCTGATAGAGTGGCTGGAATCTTTGTTCCGGCTGTCATTTTACTCTCCCTTGCCACTTTCTTCATCTGGATGTTCATTTCTCTTGTCTCTTCCACCGGATCTCTCCCTGACGTTTTTCATTCGCCAGGAATGAGCAAGTTTGGTGTTTGTCTCAAACTTTGCATCTCCGTGGTCGTCGTGGCATGTCCATGCGCCTTGGGACTGGCCACTCCGACGGCTGTCATGGTTGGTACTGGAGTTGGAGCGAAGAACGGTATTTTGATCAAGGGTGGCAAAGCGCTAGAAGCTTGCAGGGATGTACGAAGGGTTGTTTTCGACAAAACGGGAACTGTCACAGAAGGCAAGATGCGAGTGACCGCTACTTTTTGGACCCCCAATGGTAATCTCCTCACTTCGGATGATGCTCTGCAACCGGATCTCGACACCGCTTCTACGTTGTCACTCACGACCGCCGCTCCACCCTTACAACGCCATACGGTACTTGCGCTGCTTGCTTTGTCAGAAGCACGATCGGAGCATCCTCTCGCTGTCGCTGTTGCGTCTTATGCTCGAGAAGCTTTGAGTAATGCCGGTCTTGCACCTCCTCATGGAGAAGTGACATCTTTCGAATCTCATCCTGGACAAGGTGTGGAATCCTTCGTCAAACTCGCAAATAATCGAGGTGAAGAACAACTCCGAATCGGCAAAACAGAATTCATACTATCGACCGAATCCAAGACGAATGAAGCTTTGGGTGAAACTTCATTGTCTGGATCTTTAAGACATTTCGAACAAGTTCAAACATCCCGAGCTCGAACAGTCATATTCGTATCAATCATCCGTCCCGCTTCTTCACCAATACCAGTCCTTGCTATAGCTCTTTCAGATTCACCTAAACCATCTTCCATCCATGCCATCTCCTCATTACGTAGAATGGGAATATCCGTTTCTCTTCTTACTGGTGATGCACCTTCCACTGCCAGAGCTATTGCTCGAGAAATTGGTATACCAGAAGACGACGTTTATGCAGGTGTATCACCTAAAGGAAAAGCGAAAATCGTCCGTGATCTCATGACCAACCAAAATGGTGGTGTAGCAATGGTAGGAGATGGTATAAACGATTCACCTGCTCTTGTCGCTGCTTCTTTAGGTATCGCATTATCTTCAGGAACAAGTGTGGCTATCGAAGCCGCCGACGTTGTTTTGATGCGTTCGGATTTATTAGATGTGGTGGCTGCTTTAGATCTTGGTAGAAGTATATTCCGAAAGATTAGATGGAATTTACTTTGGGCATGTTGTTACAACATATTGATGATACCTTTAGCTATGGGAGTTTTGTTACCTTGGGGTATACATTTACATCCTATGATGGCTGCGGCTGCTATGGCTTTCTCTTCGGTTTCTGTGGTTTTGTCATCTTTGACTTTGAGGGTGAGTCTTGATATCTCTTCTACATCATCCTTCGATTCTCCCCACGTGATCTTACTATCACTGCCACTCGTAGTCAAACCGCGATCAATTCTAAACTCATTTCCTTCTTCCTTCTACCTTCTCTCATCATCTCAATGGATCCACTCACTCCAACTGCTCGTCCCACATACCACTTTCGCCCCTTCACTCAACCTGAATCACTCAACTAGTGGCGTAATTCAAATTCCAATCCCACTATAGACATTCAGCTGACTCAACAGTGGTGGCGTCGACCAGCTTCAAGTCTCATGCCTGGTCAAACTCCCGAACCCAGTGGGATAATGTTCGGTATCGGTGAATTATACTCTGAATTCGTCGAATACATCTCTACCATCCTATCTTCTGTCAAATCAGGAAATTGGTCTTTTTTGCGAGGGTTGAACACGAGAAGACCCAGTACGGCAGAATACGAAGCTATACCTCTTTCTATGGATAGAGCGTCTCCTTTACCCAGATAACATCGGATAAGTTTGATCAGTCATGTCAAGTCGTAAGATGTAAAGTGGAAGTCAACAAATATCGGTTAAAAGCGGTTGGGAAATGGAGAGTAGTGTGAGCGGACGGGCTGATGAGGAGGGAAGAGAAGCTCTTGAGTCCACTTTTGATCTAGAAATAACAACAGATGCATCTTTGTTCCCACTTTTCGACATCTCATGCTAATGTTCCTCTTCGTGTAAATGATAATTGATTGGATTTGTGAGACAAACCATAGGTGATAAAGTCATCGAGATTAATGATGTACAGTCCCACCCTTTCCCCATTTCTCTTCTAAGAAAACGTTCATCCATTCAAACACTTGTCGATAACCATTGCGTTTATCCATTGAATGATTACTGATGGTCAGTCGCTGCATGTCTTCTGCAACACTCCTACTTTCCTTCGTTGTCATTCGAGCTGTTAGCGAAAAGGAAAAGAACTACCACCTGACCCAAATGGGAAGGAGGGATCAAGATAGACAGAGGAAGGTATCAGGTACTAGCACGAACACTCATAGCAAGTTGCAAGTTGCAAGTTGGTTTCGTAAGATATCATATGGGGCTGAAGATAAAGACGATCAAAAGAAAAGACAAGAGAAAGGAAAAAAAGGACATACGAATCAGTAAACATTCTAAACCTCCATCCATTTATACCCGATTGTGTAAGTTTATCCAACAAAGTAGCACTGTTCATAAAATGAACGTTATCATCTCCACTTCCATGAGCCAGTAAAAAATCTACTTTTCCAAATGCCGTCATATTATTTACAGCAGATGAATGATATCCTTCTGGGTTTTGTTCCGGTGTAGACATGTATCGTTCTGTGTAGATTGAATCGTAGTACATCCAATCTGTCACAGGTGCCACGGCCACTATTTGTCAGTGACTTGTGATTACATTTCTTGGTATATATTTCATCATTGGTCCAGTGACTGAGAGCGGTTGAGACAATGTGAGGAAAGGATAAAGTATTAATGGGTTTGATATTCGTAGAAGACTCACTACCTAATGTGAAAATTCCCGAATCGGCTTCGACAGTTTTGCAAGTCATATATCCTCCATAACTCTGTCGTCGTGAGCTGAGACCCTCTCGACATGACCAGAGATCCATTCCATGTGTGATATGTGCTGTGACGAAACAATACTTCAGTGGAACAAAGCGACATTTACAAAGTAGGAAAGTCGGGTAATGATGAAGTGAGTACTTGGAAGATGGCGACGACACAAGCTCAAGAAAAGCTCAACCACTCACCCATCCCCATATTCCTATCCGCGTCCGGTCCACATAAACCCTCTTAGCCATCTCCCTAGCACCCGCCACTTGGTCCACAACCTCCCAACGTCCCAAATCATCCGTCACGGGATTCCTCAGCTTACGACCTTTGAACCCTGTCCCACGTCCGTCAACCAAAACGATGATGTATTTCTTTTCGCACGCGAGGTATGTATGCCAATCTCTTCCCCACATGTTATTGACCATTTGAGATCCTGGACCTCCGTATCTACCCATGAGTTGTGGTTTCTCATGGAGACGCCTTTATTGCAGTTCTCAACGATGATCTCTCGTACGTTCTGTAATGGATCTCGATGAGAAGTGAACTGGAGTGAAGGTAGGAGATGTGTAAGAAAAAGAAGAGGAAACTCACACTCGTATGAGAACGGGATATTTCTTTCGACCGGAGGTATCAAAGTTGGGTGGGGTCATAATTTGCATGTTTAACTCTGTCTCATTAGCTTTGTCTCACCTCTCAGCGTGCTCATGACTACTCTCGATTGGCTTTAAAGTAAGACTTACCATAACCATCACTTTCGATCGTGGTACGCGTCACTATAGGTCGCATGAATTCGGCTAGAGTGACATTCAACTCGGCATTACCCTCCATCAGTACATTCACTCCTGCCACGTTAGTCAATACACCCACATGTCTCGTTGTCAATTGCTCAGGAGACGGAGTGATTTGGGTGCCAAGTCACATCTCACGCAAGGGAAGAGGATACGTGGACCACTAAGGGGAAAGCGATTAGGAGCGAACGAAGACATGACGTACCCTCTTCGCCGGTCTCCATCAATCTCTGCCATGGCACTTCGGGACCTTTATATGATAATAGATAGTATCTCGCCCCAGGGGAGAAGAGCACGTCGTAATACCCCGGTTGGGATGTATCGGTCAGTGCCACAATCTGCGGGTTGAAGTCGCCATACCCCGATGTAGGCAAAACGGCCGAATGAAGATGTCGATCTATTGAGGGGTTCGCAGCCACAAAATATCTACTACTCAGCACATCTCATAATCGAGACTGGCAAGTTTGGGGCTGATTCAAACATACACTAGGTTGTTCAGAGGGTCAAATCCCGCAATGGAAGTCACTTCCCATTCGCCTTCTGTCAACCAAATAGGTTCACCAGATTGGAGAGGAGAAAAAAGAGCGATATGATTGTAGCCGTCTTTCGGTACGATGTCCAAATACCCCGATTGACCATTGGCGACGGGTATGACATTCTGATCCTTGGGACATCAGCTCTGGATCACTATGCGGAAATAACGAGCTCACATGATCTATCCAACCTCCTTCACCTTCTTCACCGTTGGCACCGAGTGTTCGAACGACTTTACCGTCCGTTTCTCCATATTGAAACAAGACCACATTGCCCACTCGAGCAGCTCGGTCGATCTCCTTTACGAGTAAAGCGTCTTGTGCTACCCAAGCGACTTCAGAGATGATACGAGATTCCACTGGCATTTCTCCTTTCCAGTGTAACATTTTTTTGGCTTGTTCTACCGAGTTGGTGGTTTGATAGGTGGCCAATGAAAATGTATGAACAGTCACTAAGGGGTTTGGTGTACCGGGCTTTGGATATCTGACATGTAAGTATGTCACCCTTCTTACGCGTTTCAGTTAGATACAGCGTTCAGATAACATAACATCGTCACTCACTTCATATCCATTTCAGACAGATACTGATGTACGGTGAAAGCGTCGTTGGTGGGATTATAATATTGTATCGTATAATCATGCACGGCCGATTCGTCACTCCTGAGATACGCAATGCTCTGGGCGTCGGGACTCCACCACAGAGCATAATCACCACTCAAAACCTCCTCTTCATACACCCAATCAGGTACACCGTTGAAAACACTGGCTGAACCATCATCCGTCACTCTGATCGATTTCATACCCGGTCCCAATTCATTGGCTCGAATGACGTATAGGTCGTTGTTGCTCACATATGCGATGGAATGTGATACTGGACTCCATTTGGCATATGCGGTGGTTGGAGGGTCGGTAGGAGTAAGAAGAGGGAAGGAGGATGAATCGGATAAACGATGAATCCAGTAATTCGCATGAGAGGAATATCTCCATTGTTTGACGTAATCTGTACGGAGAAGGACGTATTGCATATCGGCAGAGAGGGAAAATGAGTTCCAATACAATCGATGACCGGTTGAATCAAGAACCAGAGAAGCGTTGACTAGGACGGAGGAAATGTTCATAGAGTCGACTGTGGATAGTACGATGTTGCCATGTTCATCTTGATGAGAGAAGGTTCCGTCTTGAGCTCGAAAGTCAGCGATCTACCCCGACGCCGTCCGACGTATCTGATGAAGATTCACGCCCCAGATCTTTTAACTCAGTAAAGATGCAATGCGATTGTGGTGAGTCCGACGAGAGGGTAAAGAGTG
Organism: Tremella mesenterica DSM 1558; assembly: GCF_000271645.1. Taxonomy (NCBI): domain Eukaryota; kingdom Fungi; phylum Basidiomycota; class Tremellomycetes; order Tremellales; family Tremellaceae; genus Tremella; species Tremella mesenterica. Next base: position 370,818 of record NW_006711243.1, on the reverse strand, counting down.
GGAACAAAAATGACGGACGCAGCACTCACCCTCCTTGACCCAATCAATGTACTTCGACCTCGCATTGAAGGTCCCATTGAAAACATGATCCATGACCATATGTCTATTCCCACTTTTCGCAAAATAAGCAGGAGCGGAGTATGCCCATGCTGAAAACGTCCCTATGAGACCAGCGAGGACGACTATTATGATAAGGACAGCTAAGATCTTCTTTGACTTTTTTCTCGGTCGAAGCTAGGGATTAGCTTTTGCCCGTTCTATGTTTTTCGTACTTCGCTCCTTATACCTTGGATTCTCAGCTTCCAATGGGATTCTATAGAGGATAGAGTGAGAAGATGTACCCTACGCGAATCCACAGCATACCCTATCCCATCCTCATCCCCTTGTTCCATCCGTGGTTCATCCTGAAATCTCTCATCCTGTTTCTCCCCTAAGTCATCGAGGTTATCCCGGTATGAGACATCTGAGCTACCGTCTGAATGATCAACATGATCTCGGGAGTCGTCTATATGAGCTATATCATCCGCCAAGGGGTCATATTGGCCTGCCATGATTGTCGGAGTGAACGAGAGTAAGAGCAGACGTGTTGTCTGTCTGAATGGATAGGGACGAGGTCAAGTGCGGCGAGCGGCAGCTTCCGTCGGAAACGAATTTCCGGCTGTATTCGTATTCGTACTCGTATTGTTTCTCGTCTCTTTCAAGTCCTACCTATTCAAGCTATCGAACATACGCTAGGCACTCAAATTTATCAGTATTAATATCCCTAGATGATAAAGTTCATCCTCGTCCAAGTGAGCTTACGTTGTCACCCCCGTCGTAAGGTATGATAAAGCTCATGAATTAGAACAGACAGGGAAAGACAAGATTGTCAAAGTGGTATGTCCCATACGACGATGATGAGAAGGTGAGTCCCCCTTCCCCCTTCCTTCCAGCCCCTTCTTTTGCCCTTGATGATATTGTGTGAGGAATAGAAAGTAAACTCATCAATAGCTCCGACTCCGAGGCGAAGTCCATCGACTTATAGCTCCCAGAGATCAGAAATACCAGTCCAACTTTGTTGAGGTTGGTCATCTCTCTCATCTTCTCTTCCTTTCCTTTCACCTAGATCAAATCCGGGATCCGGAGACATAACTGATGAAACAGTTCAGAAATGATAAGATTGTTTATCGTCGATATGCCGGTCTATTCTTTTGCGTTTGTGTCGATTCGAACGACAATGAATTGGCATATCTCGAGGCTATCCATTTGTTCGTGGAGGTTTTAGGTGAGTCGTCGTTCTATCTCACAAACTCCCCTGTAGAAATCTTCCTTTTCTGGTTTAGCATACAGCCATGCCACCGGCTGCACCTGACCTGACGTACTCCTCGCGGTTGTAAATTTGAATGGCTCGTGCTGACTCACAGACGCGTTCTTCCAAAACGTATGCGAATTAGACCTTGTCTTCTCATTCTACAAAGTTGGTATTCTCTCACCGTCAGACACGACCCATTAAGGTTCCTTCCCCTCATCTCCGTCCAATTCTATGAGCGTCTCATACATGCTATTGTTTCAGATGGAGAGACCGTCTGACCTCAGGTCTACGCAATCCTAGACGAAGTCTTCCTCGCAGGCGAGATCGAAGAGACTTCCAAGCAAGTCGTTTTGGATCGACTTGATTATTTGGAGAAGTTAGAGTAGGTATGGAATATCAACGACTAAATCTTATGGTACATGATGCATTGTGTTGTACTGTTTGTACATATGATATCTCCTTATCTTCCTCTGCCTTCCATCACAAGGTCCATGTTCAAGGCCACCGCGAGCCTGAATAACATGCAAAGGTTCCAGCACTCGTCGACATTCTTCAGCTAACGAGTAACAATACTAACTGTCACACCGTATCCCGTCCCAACCGTCTATCTTCTTTCCTCTGTTTGATCTTAAGCCGTCAGCTCACACAGGAATTTCTCTCGCGGAGCTCACCCATTTGCCTTTACATTCCCTATAAGCTCTGAAGAAATCTTGACACTGACCATCAGTCTGTCTTCGATTTGACTGTCATCTCCGACGGTCCGTCCACGCCGCTGTCATCCGTGTTCCATGTTATCGATCGATTCTCAGAGAGGGGTATTTGATGACTCACCTCTGATCGATTATAATGTGTCCGTTCTAAACAATCGTATGTCGCTTTCGAAGCTGCTTCACAAGGATCTGCAAACTGTCATGAGTTTGTCTGTTTCTCTTTGTTACGTACAAACCTCACTTTGGTAACTGTCATCCTACTCTATCTATCAGCAACATTCCTCGTTCTTCTCTTGGACCCAATATCAGCAAAGGAGACAGGGAAGGGAGAGGGAGAGAAGGAATTACCCACCCGGAAGGTCTTCTTGTAATCTTCTGGTTGTTCTAGATCTGGGGTAGGAGGAGGAGGTCTTTCGGCGTATGGAGTAGGTTTGGTAGAAGGTGGAACTTGTGATGCCATATCGGTGCCTACTATGCACTCTTCTACTATCCTCTTGTCTCTTGTCTCTTGCCTCTTGTCTTCACTCACTACTTACTTGTCTTCATCGAGCCATTCAATCGCCAGTTGCAGTCGGCCATCGACAGCGGGGCGGAAGCAGAATTACGTCTGACAGAATGTGGGGCTCCACTGTCTCTCTCTCCCATTCAACTGACTTCAACTGGATATCGTCATCGTTAAGTCCTCCAACCTTTACAACGAAACAACAACATGACAGAGGTCTTACAATCCCTAGCGGGGATAGGTATGGCCATAGGGTCAGTACCCATCACATCTTCTCTTTTCGATATGCCTACTACAGTTCCTAATGCCTGCTACCTCACAGGGGATATAAGAGAAAGACGCTGATCGCACAGACCTCCTCTCATCTATGCTGACCAAGTGAGCTCGATGTACGATTTACGTTTGAATAATCATAGAGCTGATATTCAGGCTTATAGTATAGTCAGGAAGCGGTATGTTCACCTTCGTTCCAGACTCAGGTTGGTACTGATGCCAGCGATTCGTCTGGTTTTTCACATGGTGCGTTGATTCAAACTCCGACTACCAATGTCCCCGTCGTTTTATGTCTGCACGAGGGACAATATGAAGATGTACGGATGGTCAACTAGTTAGGAAAGAAGAGATGAAAGGAGGAGAATATCTGACGAACAGATGTCTGTGGAGTGGTCATCATAGCTAATATCATCCGTGTTTTCTTTTGGTTAGGAAAACAATTTGAACTCCGTAAGTCTTCCTTGTCCCTCTCTTCGCCTCCTAGTCAACCATATCATCTACTCTTCACGTTACACAGATCTCCTCTCCCTGACCGGATCATACAAATAAGATATTTCACTTTCAATTTTGTGCTTTACACCGCTAGCCCTCAAATGGTCTCTGATCAGTCAATGGGCAATTGGGATGTGATGGTTTGTGACGAAGAATGAACATCCTCTGACAAACAGCCCTTCTTGTCCAATCACTCCTCCTCATCCTCTCTCAACTTCTCTTACTATCTTTATGTCTACACTACGCTCCCGCTTCCTCCCCAGGACCGACTTACGCACCATTATCCCCTCTCGCTGAACACCCTCCTTCACCACCTCCCTCCGTTCCCCTTTCTCCTTATCACCAGGACGTATCACACGACGCTCAACCCTCACTACAAAATGATACCCCAAATGAAAATCATTCCTCCATCCCGCTCTCACTCTCTGGTCCATCGCCACGATTGCAATCACCTGGTTTTGAGACCTCAGAGGATATACCACATGGCTCTTCTTCAGGCTTGAGAATAGGTAAGGGAACAAGACCTTTTGGGTTTTGGCAATGGGAAGGGTATGGGACATATCTTGAATTTTTAGCGGGGATGATTGTCGTTCTGGGTTTAGCTGAACTAATCTTTGGTCGATGGATGTGGTGCGTTCTTCCTGGTTATTTACAGGTTCTCTCCGACTATCTATGGAGAGGGTCGGAGAGCGAGCAAGGAATCGGAGGGTAAACGCTGACTATTTAGGTACATTGACTCGTCAGTCTGGTGCTTCTCTCTTACTCGACCACACAGAGAATTGTGGTTGATTGTCAACTCAACTGACAGACAGACTCGGTTTCGTGGCACTCACTATTGAGTCCACTCTCCCAATCCCACAGTTCATCTCGAATTACCGACGGAAATCCACATATGGTTTCCGTTCTTCTACTCTGGCAGGCTGGTTTTTTGGTGATGCATACAAGTGGGTCTAATTCTCCCCTCCCCCCCCCTCCAATCTTCCCCATCCTCCCCATAACCCACTAGCCCCCTGCCAGATTCCTGCAGAGGGACAGAGGAGGTTATGAGCTCTCCGACCAATGCGTTGTTAGTCGAGACAAGGACCTGACTCACCCACAGAACAGTGTATTTCTTCGTTCGTAAAGCTCCTTTGCAATTCCGGATAACGGCAATTATGACTTTATGTTGGGACAGCGCAGTGTTATTTCAAAGAATACGATATCGAGCTGCTCCTCCTCGGACGGCAGAAGAGAACGAGGAAGGTAGACATCTTGCTGTGGAAAGATGAATGATGATGTATCTGTAATTTTTTTCTCCAATTCTCCACACTGCATCACTGTTCGAATCAATAATGAGGCAGTTGGTGAGTATACACTCTCGAAAGTCAGCGAGTGAGGGGGGTATGTAGACAAGCGGAGAAAGGTCGGTTCAGATGTGACAAGGAGAAGCGTATAGGAGGTCAAGGGCAAGGAGCAAATGTGCATGCGAGATGGAGACAATCTATTTCTTCCGTTCGACAGCCATAGAATCCCACATGGCTCTTTCAGCATCTTCTTTAGCTACCTGTTCGACGATAGGTGCGAGGTAACGAACGTCCTGTGAATCAGCACGTCTATTCACTTCCTTGAGTCTGATATATTTTTGATGACGTGTTGATACCACCCTGACATGATAATGATGTATGCTCTTCTGGGGCGTTCACCATGCCAGTGGGAAAGGTCGAGGGTTACGACATCTCGTGAAGTACGGGTCGCAATGTGAAATGAAGTGATGGAGTGTGAGGGTCTGATGATGACGATGAGTTCCACGATCATGATAAGGATAGGGTGTGAAGACATCGCGGGACACACCTCCTCAGGTTTGACCCATTCCTCTTTCGAGAGATGTTTGTGAGCGGCACTCTGGAGGATACCTCGACGCATACGGAAAACACGGTCGTAGGATTCTCGAGTGGGTAGACGGTTAATAGCCTGGTGTGTCAGTTTTGTAAACGATGCTGGATTGTGAGTGAAGCGCAAGGCTAGGATATATTCGCTGATTGGGTCGTGCAAATCCATCGTAAAACATGGCAGAAACTGGTGACAGAAGGAGAAAAGATATTCTGCCTTCGTTCTTCATCTGGCGTACATGGGTGAAGAGACTTGGTGGTATAAGGGATATGATAAAATAGGAATGTGTGATGATCTTGTACAAGAGGAGCAAGGTTTGATGAGATGGTAAAAGGAAAAAATCTCCTAGAGGGATGTGAACGCGACAAGAGAAAAGGATATAGAAACTCACCTTCTGTACATCCTCTCTCTCTTCAATGATCAAATCGTCATACCTCAAACCCATCTTCCTATGACCGGCCGCATTTGCGTAAATACTAGCAATGGGTTTCAAAGCGTTGTAAACTGATGGTATATGTTGTTTGAGCAGAGGAGCGAGTCTATGGGTAAGCTTGAGAATCCTTCGTCTCTCTTATCTCCATCCAGCCCTGTGGTTCTCGTCAATCTCATTTTATCTCTTATCGTCGATATCATGAAGAAACTTCTTCTCCTATCTCCCCGTATCTCATCTTGGACCAGATAACAATCATCAAACTTCGCATGAACTTTCAAATCCTGATTCGCCTTCCATATACCTGATCGTCTGTTTTTGCGGACAAGATCTGATAGAGAGAGAACATCAGACGTCATCACTATCAAGCCCACAAAGATGAGCGTTTGCTGTCAAAGTGACAGAAGCAAAAGTGAGAAATGGTTCTCCCAAACTCATGAGAAAATAATCTAAGCGGAGATCTGTTTTTGAAACTCTCGGTGGAAAGAAGACGACATCAGCAAGAAACTCACGACCAGCCAAGAGGACCTCCGATCAACATGATGTCCCACGGTCTTGTGGATATGAGATGTGATATTCGATGTGAGGTGTAGGAGGAGAAAGAGAGAGAGAGAGTTTAGATGGAGGGAAGGAATCAGGGGATGAACCAATCATGTTACGTCGTATCAACCAAGCGAATTGAATGTGGCGGAGTCCAGATTCGTGGCACCTCATCGTCATATCCTTCCTTCTCTTCTCTTACTTCACCCTCTCCCCTCTAGCTTCTGGGTATCAAAGCCTTCAAGAGTCTAGAGCGGGCTTGAAAGTGTATCAAAGGTGAAAGATAGATTCATACTTTATGACTTGATATATAATAATTCAACCTCAATTGAGGTGTCCACTTCAGACGCACTCCTACAGGTGAAAACGACAGGAATGGAAGGGACTCATGGAGAAACCATCGATCAGATCGAAACCGTCAATGATGGTTGTGAAGACGATGACCGTAGTGTTTCTAGCACAGACACTAGTTCGATACGTTCCTCAAACACATCCTGTCCTCCGACTCCATCCAGCATAGCTACCTCATTGGATGCTGAAGAAACCGATGATTTGATTCCCGACCTAACAGACAATTTCGATTCGTTCCCGCTTGATCCAACTTCAGGACCAGCTTATAGCTCCAATACGTACCCGGATGACCAAACGACAGACAGAGAATTCCCTGCGGTGAAGATCGTCCTTGATGGGGAATTGTCCTCGAGTTTGGCTCAAACACAATTCAGCTCTTCACGGATATTATATTCGAAAGGGCCGCACCCACCTTCCCCAGCCAGTTTGCGTGAAGATTCATCATCGGAACTTGTGGTACGACGTACATCCGACGCTTCAGATTTCCTTCCCTCCTCAGAACATCCCATCTGGTCCAACTCCTCATCCGATCTATTGTCTATCCAGACGACTGTTGTCGAGGCCTAGGGGAAAGGAGTATGAGTGATGTTCATGTTTATGAGTGTTTAGACGTATGTTGATTCTGTTCTTCATAGTGTTTAGGAAGGCATCTACGTGATAGGATGACGATGCATCTTAAAACACCCTTTCTCTTTCAAAATTCTTCCAAGCTAAGCGAAATCCACCCTCAAAGTCCCCAAAATATATTCCCTCGGTCTCAACCCGCTCCGCCTTTCTTGCGCGCTGACAAAGTCAGAAGGTGAGTGGAGCGACTCTTCCCGGCGTTTGAGACTAGCTCTTTATAAATCAAGAAGCTAAGTGGAGTCGAGAAGAAAAGAAGGTGGGAAAAGATAGATGAACGAATAGAAGAAGATTTCATCGCCCCGCAAAACCATCACTCACACATCCTTTCTAGTATCACCCAAACAGGAGATTGATGGTACCTTCTCTTTCGGAGGCTTCGGATTGGGTTGCTAAGCCTCGGCCGGTTGACCGAACGATGAGGAGGTTAAATAGCGATGACATATTGAAGTCCTTCATCTTGAACTTCATCTACGATTTTTGAACGACCATCGCTATCCATTCCTCATTCTACACATTTTTCACATTTTTCACATTTTTCACATTGATCGTCAGTCTACTCACCTAGATTCATACGATAAAGATGCCCGGAAACGGATCTACTGGAGACAGCAATGGAGAGGAAGACAAATCATACGAATTCGACTTGATTTCGGACTCTCGAATGCCTGGGGATCAGTCATCGTCGTTCGACCTGCTCGACTCTAAGATGCCTCTTTCGGAAGATAGAACCACGGCTCCTGCTCCCACGTCCGATTCTGTCTTGAAAGTCGGCCAGGGTGAAGACGGTCCCGTCACCATTAGGTGCAGACTGTCAGTATCTTCTGACCTGATTACGAGCGTGAAAGATGCGGGTCGTCTGCTCTTAGAGGCGTGGTCGGTTCTGACACAGACTCACGGTGACAAGTTTCGAGACGCATTAGAGGCGGGGTGGAGTTTGTGGAGACTTGAATTGGGAGGTTCGGGCGGGAATTCTATCCTCGCGGCCGAACCTGAGGATACCAACAAGGAGAACGCATCTGTCGAGCATTCGGGTGACCGTGCCTTTTCTGACTCAATTGATCATAGACACAGTGTAGTTGTCGAATATTGGGTACAGAGACCAGCCGCCTCCATGGTCATGTCCAAACTCTGAGACCATCGCGGCGGATGAAGCACATTCTGTAGTACTAACTCTGCTTACACTAACATAACTCCCGACTTGTCTCACCTCGAGTGATCTATTGTGGGGAACGCTGATTGTATACGCGGAGAATGATTTGATTGGATGAGTAACATATGGTATCAGGAGTAATTATCGATCATTGACTCACATGCATGTTTTGACGTCCGATCAACCGATGTCCGTACCAGCTCACTTATGATGATCCCTCGAAGAGTTCAGAAGATCCATAACCGTCGTAGCCATCCACATTCACACGAAATTCTGACCTGCCGGGGTATTTTTGTATTCTTGATCGATGATGGTGGTCGGCTAGAACGAGGCATAGAATGATGAAAGGATCATCAATAGATGAGAAACTTCGACGTCGTCGCCTCGTGTGATATAAAATTGCCAACTTCGGTTAACAGGTAAAGGCGAATAATCACATCATCTCGTTTCGATGTCTTCTTCATCTCCGCCAAACACTCTCGCAGTCACCTTCCCTTCAAATGCACGGGGTCTCATTCATATTGTCGAAAGTCCGACCTCGCACCATCCTTTGTCATGTGGATATATATCTGATATATCAGCTGTCAATATCCCTCTGTCAAAAAAAAGTGTTCATATTGTAGTGAAAATAGGCATATTCCACGTAACAGACGACTCACCATGCCGGATTCTTCATTTATCCCTCCCTTACATATACATTCAGAAAGTGCTGCCACCGAGACGAACGCGGGAGAACCGAACACTCCCCATGAACGTCGCTTTGAGCGGGAAACCCATCTCTCGCCCTTAATGACGGGAACGAACATTTCCCCCATTAGTAAGACGACCACAATCTTCTCAAATCAAGCTTCTTCAATGGTCGGTTCGACAGGTTCACGACGTACTTCCGTGACTTCCGCACCACCCTTAACACCTCACTCTGCTGCTTCCAACGGGGAGCAGTCGGACGATGAAGAACTCATCGATGCTCTGATGGAATGGGTAGGAAGTGACTGGGGGTCCTCTCAAGAAATATCTGGCAATTCGATGAACAGCTCTGGGAAATCGGGGGATGAGGCGAGTGTAGATAGGGAAGAGCTCATTGACGCTTTCATCGAATGGGTAGACGGTGATTGGAGTTCTTCCTTAGCTAGTTAGAGACAGTCTAGGTAGTCAGCATATGAAATTTTTGTTCCCTTCAAATTATTCTGAATCAGGATGAGCTTGAAATTTCAGACGTCGGTGGACGAAATCGACCTTACTATGATTGGAAAGATCCTTTGTCAAATCAACCCCGCTACCTCCCTTACCTTACCCCAGTTTCATATCCCGCTCGTCTTCTTTCTCGACTTTTCTAGCATTGCAGTAAACTTACTGATCATTAGCATCATACAATTCACTCAACATGCCTCCTCATCCATTACGCCAAAGTATGATTCCTCCCAGTGCTCCTTCCACATCCTCCTCTTCCGCTTCTTCCCGTCGGTCATCTTCCACTCAATCTATCACTTCCGTCAGAATGTCACCCAAACCTATGGAAGAACAACCAAAATGGTTTCTCTCACCTCATCACATCCGTACTTCTGCCTGCGCCTGCTGTCGTCAACTTCGCAACAATTTCCCAGCTCAAGAGTTCTTGAACACAACAAATGATCGTTTTGCCAAAGTCTACCACCGGCTGCTTTCCCATTCTCCACCCGAGGCGGTGGCTGTCGCGGGTGAAAGAGTCGCAAGACAGCTTCGACAAGAAGGATGGGAACTTACACATGTTGTGGGTAAAGAACGTCCTTCAGAGGCACGAAGAGAGATCAGTATATACTTTCTCGTACCTTGCAATATGGAGACAGGCGGAAGTTTGAGTCATCGTTGGGTCGCAGAGGTTCTGGTCCACTTACACAAAGGAAAGAGGGAAGGCCAAGTTGAAACTGTCGCTATACGTTTCTCGAACGATTGGGAAGACTGGACGGTATGTCAAGACAAGCAAGTTTTACGAGACGAGTCACAAAGTATCAGTATCGTTCACAACCCTCATCCGGGAGGAGGACGTTTAGGTGTGAGTGACCTGGTGATGAGTCAAGTTTGGCAGGCGGTAGTGGATCAACTTGGAGGAGGGGACGAAGGTTCTGCGACCGATCTGGCGAGTAAGGTCGATCTTACCATCAAACATCTTCAATTAGACGATTCTGGACCTGTAGTAAAATTCGAGATTGAAACCGTTTACCTCCTCTTGCCTTCTGGCGACCATCTACCGTGTATTCGAGTCGCCCTTCACCAAGAAGAGCAGAACACAAACGGACAGAATGATGACAGTCCGAAGAAGACACATGTCCCAGCTACGGTCATGATTGAGACGAGTGTTCGACACAAGCGTAGGAGATTAAAAAATGTCGCAGTTGCATACAAGGCTGAAGCCCCGATGTGGCATCATTACCGTCGTTTGCCCGGTCCACCAAACTTTCAAGGTCTTGAGGTGCTAGTGCAGGGTCCTAAGGAGGGGAGTGGATTCAACTCGTCAGGGAACGTGTCAGATGCGTCGAGTGAGTGAGAGGGTGGAGAGGGGATGGTGTATGACTCGAGGCAGGATGCATGAGTTCAGAATGGTAATTGTGATCGTGTAGATGATTTGGTCTCCGCTGACGTCTGTCGTGTCAATATAGCAACCTGTGTCGAAGTGTAGATGACTTACCTTTCTCCAATCCGCTACCAATTTATCCATGCCAGCCATACGATCACTCAGCTCTTTCTCTCGCTGTGACCGTTGTCGTTGAAATTTATGTCCTTTGAATCGTAATCTTCTCCCATCGTATGGCGTCTTGTGCTCTTTTGGTGTTGGATCCCCGTCCCAGAGTATCTCGACCTCCCCTTGAGGAGTCTGTACCGTCGTCGTCGAGTTTGCATCCACCACAGGAGACGGCGGCAGGGACCGAAGGGGGTATCGAGAGACCATCTTTTTCTGAGCGCGACGTGAGAAGCGAGGTACGATGACGTTAGGTGAAGGTACTTCGACTTTAGAAGGAGATTCTGTGAGGTGTGAGGGGAGTCTCGGAAGCTTATGAAGAAGGAATGGATTGCGGATGACCATGCTGCCAGTGTCATGTTGTCGGAGATGATGTTTGATGAGCTTGGCTATACTGGGATGGAAAGAGGTAAGAGGGATGGCTTGTTGAGAAACAGGAAGATTGGGTGTTGATTTGGGAGCTTTGGTGGATAATAACCTTGTGACCAGGGACATGCTGTTCGCCATGATGAGTGTCTTGTTCGTCGTTGTATCACGTTGCGAGGAGAGGAAATGCTCGGCCGAAGGGTTGGACATGCATGGGAGAAAGTCGTGCCACATTGACATTATGGAAACGCCGACATAACGCCGTTCCGTTACTTGTTCCCTGACCGACCCGAATCCCATTCGCTCAGAGCAACATTCCTCCTCTTCTTCTCTCCCCCACGTTTCCCTTCTCTCAGTCTCATACTTTAAAGTCACTGCCATCATGACTTTGGTCACCCGTTCGGCCATGCGCATGTCGCGCCGTGGGGTTCAGGCCATGAAAAACGCCAGGGCTAATGCCGCTTTCTTCAATACTTCTGCCCGTGTAGCCCAGCAAGCCGTCCCCACTTTGACCGCTCAGAGCAGTCGGGTCAGCGTTCCTCAGCAACATGGTGGGTCTTCCTGTTCTTCCACATGCTTGTCACCCCAGAGGTTTATCATATGTGTCACGAGTATGGAGATGATCTGTCCTTCTGCGGCCAGGAGGTTTCCCGATTCAATTTGTATGTCATGGGAGAATCTTGCTAAAAACGCAGCCTCTTCCACCCGTACCTACGCCACACCGTCCAACCTACAGACCGGATCCATCAAGACGGTCATTGGTGCCGTCGTCGACGTCCACTTTGACACGGACGATCTTCCCCCTATCTTGAACGCTCTCGAGGTGCAATTCGCCGAGGGTCAATCAACAGTCTCAGGTGGTCGTCTCGTCCTCGAAGTCGCTCAACACTTGGGTGAGAACACTGTCCGTACCATTGCTATGGACGGTACCGATGGTCTTGTCCGTGGACAGAAAGTCGTCGACACTGGCGCCCCGATCAAAATCCCCGTCGGCCCCGCAACCCTCGGGTGAGTTCTGCTCTTCACCTCGGAGATAACGAAAAATACGTATTGACGAACAGCCGTATCATGAACGTCATCGGTCAGCCTATTGATCAACGTGGTGAGATCAAGGGTGTCAAGTTGGCCCCGATCCACGCCGAGGCACCTGAATTCGTCGACCAATCCACCCAAGCTGAAATTCTCGAGACCGGTATCAAGGTTGTCGACTTACTCGCGCCTTATGCTCGTGGAGGAAAAATTGGTCTTTTCGGTGGTGCTGGTGTCGGCAAGACTGTGCTTATTCAGGAACTCATCAACAATATCGCCAAGGCCCATGGTGGTTACTCTGTGTTCACCGGTGTCGGTGAGCGTACTCGTGAGGGCAACGATTTGTACCACGAAATGAGAGAAACCGGTGTCATCAACCTCGAGGGAGAGTCCAAAGTGGCCCTTGGTCAGTTCTGTTCAATCGCAGCTCGCAATCTTGCTGATCTTTAGTCTTCGGTCAAATGAACGAGCCCCCTGGAGCTCGTGCGCGTGTCGCTCTTACGGGTCTGACCATCGCCGAATACTTCCGTGACGAAGAGGGTCAGGATGTGTTGCTCTTCATTGACAACATTTTCCGATTCACCCAGGCCGGTTCCGAGGTGTCTGCTTTGCTTGGTCGTATTCCTTCCGCTGTCGGGTACCAACCCACACTCTCAACCGATATGGGTGGTATGCAAGAACGAATGTGAGCGTGGTCTGGATGCCCCGTTGAGTCTTTTGGCTGATGAATCAGCACTACCACGAAGAAAGGTTCCATCACTTCAGTGCAAGCCGTTTACGTGCCCGCCGATGATTTGACCGATCCTGCCCCGGCCACCACCTTTGCCCATTTGGACGCCACCACTGTGTTGTCCCGATCTATCGCCGAGTTGGGTATCTACCCCGCTGTGGACCCTCTTGACTCCAAATCACGTATGTTGGATCCTCGTGTTGTCGGAGAGCGTCATTACCGCGTTGCCACCCGTACTCAACAAATCCTTCAGTCTTACAAGTCGCTCCAGGACATTATTGCCATTTGTGAGCTTCCTTCGTATCTACCTGCCGCCTGTGTGCTGACCAGTGTCAGTGGGAATGGACGAGTTGTCTGAAGAGGACAAATTGACTGTCGAGCGAGCGCGTAAAATTCAGCGTTTCATGTCGCAGCCATTCGCCGTCGCTCAGGTCTTCACCGGTATCGAAGGTCGATTGGTCCCTTTGAAAGAGACTATCGAGGCTTTCGAGGAGATCCTCGACGGAAAGCACGACCATATCTCTGAGAACTCTTTCTACAGTGGGTTTCATCAGTCTCGTCCAAGTCTGTAGCGGTGACTGACGGACAGTGGTCGGTGGTATCGAAGATGTCAAAGCCAAACATGAGAAGGCTATCAAAGAACAGAGCTAAATAGATGGTACGAGAGTGGGATCTTGATTGGTTCGGTCAGCATGTGCCGCTCTGAAATGGGTCTTACTGTCGTCTCGTAAAAAATGAATGGCAAACTGCATGGGATGTTACTGATCGGGCTTGAGCTGACCCTGCGAGTATCTCGACAACCTCGTGTCATATCGACATGCATATCGGGGACAACGTCGAACTACATATCAAACTACTGATCTCTCAACTCGCGGTCGATCTTCACCTTGTCATACCACCTTGTCCTGGTACTGATATACTTTTTCAATAGGACCCCACCTCCAGCAGACTGAAGCGGTATGATCGACTCCATGTCAGTCTCTATCCGACGATCATATCATCACAGAAGGGATTTCGAACCCGCTCAACCTCTCAAAGGCGCTTGGAGGGAGTTGGAGTGGTGAAACGTAACTATCATCGAAGACAGCCATAAGTTTCGGTCCAGGAGGTATGGTACGAGGAGAGAAAAGTACCGAGTCTAATTTCCCCATAACCTCCATCATTTCCTCTTCTCCCTCAATCTCACACCCATTTTCCACCTCTCTCATTTCTGACGACTGCCCCTCCTGACTTACAACACCAATGTTGTCAAAAGAGAAATCTCCCATCATTCCAAGACTCAACTTCCTACTTGTCATTCCAAGCACTTCCGAACATTCTCCTTCCATCCCTTCCGATTCTGTTTCTTCAAACACTCCCGAATCAACTCTAGGAGTCCTCTCAAGACATGTATCACAATCACACGGACCACCAAGTTTCAAAGCCTCTGCCAAAGCGATTTGATATTCTTCTAAATCCGTATTTGGGAACATACCTTCGTAACAAGATAAATTTGGTGAAACTTGAGGTGGTGGGGGTGTATCATTAGAAGATCCACTATCTGTCCTTTTTGGCATCAAAAAGATTGGATCTGGTTGATCGTATTCTGAGAAACATCCTGTGGTATTTTGAAAGTGAAAGAAATGTGAATCGTTTTGTTTATTTTGTATAGAATAAGGAGGACTTATCAAAAGAGGAGAATTTGAATCTTGATCTGCACAAGTAGAAAAAGTTGGAGAACCATGAATAGTAGGTAAAAGTGGTAAAGCGCCTCTTTTACGCCAAGGTCGTGGGGAATAGAATACGTTGTCGTATAATGATGGTGAACCTTTTCCAAATTTAAATCCCCATTCTTCTTCATTTTCTTTTTCCATGACTCCTTTTCTATCTTCATCTCCGTTTGACAAAAGTCTCTCCTCGGCATGTTTTCTTGAAATCCTTTTTGATATTCTTCTCTTACTTGAAGATTCTCCAAATGTCATACTCCAAGACGAGACCAACCTCGCAGGAGTCGAAGGTACTCCATTTGATAAACTTGCAAATGAACTCATTGCTTCTCCTGAACATGTTCTCATGGAAGGATAAGTAAAAGTAGTAGTATCGAAAGCACCACGAGATAAAGATAATGGTGATGCTGGTGAAAGAGGATGTGGGATATTATATATTGCAGAAGAACGTCTATGTCCTCTTCTTGTATCCGGACGTGAAACGGGGGGAAAAGTAGGTGGAGGGATTGATAAAGTTGAAGATATGATAGATTGAAGGAATTCTTCTCTTTCTCTTTTATCTTCATCATGTGAAGAATGGATAGAAGAATTATGAATGTCGAGTTTTTCGATAATCCGAGTTGGTGTGGAAGATCTTGATCGTACATCTACATCCTCAACATGTCGACCATATAATCGATCATTTGGAGAATTATACGATTTGGATCTTTCAACTCCATTATGACATCTTGTTTGTTTGTTTGAAGAACCATTACTCGGAAGACCACCCAAAGAAATAGTTCGAGGAGAAGAACCATTCTTATCATTTCTTATCGATCCCGATTGTGAAATAGATGATTGAGGAAATCGAGGTGCGAAAGTATATTTAGGTGTATATTTAGGATTTGGTAATCCCACTTCTAATTCTTTACTTTTCGGTTGTCTTATCCTTGACTGAGGTCTAGAACGCCATTGAGTGAATATCTTATTTTTAGTCTTTTCTAATTTTATAGATAAAATTTCTTCTCGTTTAATGGAATTATAATCCCAATCGTTTTCTTCGGGATTCACAATGATCATCTCTTCAAGTTCAGTTTCTTCCATTTCTAATTTTTGAATGGAACGGATGGAAAATGCTGTTGACCATGAAGACATTTTACGTAGTTCAGGTCTTTTCATTTTACCTGTTGAACTTTGTAACATTTGTTGAGATTGTCCCACCTGTTGAGTTTGAGTTTGTGACTTTGGTTGAGATTGAACATCCCCTTTGACCAGAGATGATCGTTTTGATTGTTGTTGAATTGACATACGTATAGGTGTTATAGGTGTTACAGGTAATGAAGAATCTAAAGAAGATCTTGAACCCATCGAAGAGAAAGAAGAACGTAATTGATTATCTTCCATATCGATAGTATAATCCGTATCGAAAGAAGATCTACTTGTACCATAAAGTAAAGAATTTTTTCTTGTTTTTCTTTGTTCATTCGGATTGCTATACATTGGGAACATACCACTCATGAGAGATATCTGTTGGTTCACAGACGAACACGATGATGATGATTTCATCCCGGTTTCTGTAGTTGGAGAAAGAGTATGATCCATCTTTTTATCCCTCAAAGCAGCAAGAGTAGGTAAAGAATCTAATGTTGATCCTGATAAAGAAGGTCCGGATAAAGCTGGTAAAGTAGCAAGAGAGATTAGAGTTGGCATAGAAAGATTAGGAAGGTTTGAACCTGGTATAGATGATAATGCTTTGGAAGCGTTGAGAGGGATAGGAGATGAGATGTTGAGTTTTGGTTGAGAACGAGTAGAACGACGACGAGAGAATAAAGACATGATGCGAATGAATCCTCTTTGTTGTTTCAAGTCTTGAACGAAAAATTCCTGGAGAACTTGTATTGGATTGTGATGTCCGATAGGACTACAGGGATCGTTGAAGGAGTGGATCGTCCAGAGGGATGATGATTCGGCCGGGTTGAGAAATATGGGGTGAGATATGGAATGGGCTTGAGATCCAAGGTCTGAATGTCAATTACAACTCCAGCTTTGACAAAATCGACTTACCTTGTGAAAGATCAAAGATCAATTACTAAATGGACGAGATCAGAAAGGTTGTAGAGTGAGGTAAGAGTGGTGAGGAGGAGTGTCGTTACCAGAACGACACCTATCAAATAATTGTCACGAGAAATCAACCACTACAGCACCAGGCTATCTTTTGAATGTTTTTCGACTTGCGAGACTCGTTCAAAAGTTATCAAGTTGATTGACAAGTGGATGTGGTAGCAGACGATGAGTAACAAGGAGTAAGATGAACAGAGGAGAAAAGAAAAAAGATCTCAGACCTGCCGAGGAGATTCAAATTGAATGATTTCTTTCTTCCTTTCCCTTAACACCTTATATCTTCCTTACTCACCATGGTTCACACTTCAAAACCAATGACGAGTTCGGTCACCTGGATGATGGATTGGGAATATGGTCGAATACGTCTACAATGTCGGATATACATTTGTGCAAGTGGTCAAATGACGTTTTAGACGAACGGAAGCGGAAATGCAACTTTCCGTGCGTCGATCGAATCCGGACGTCTGGTAATTCCATCCAGGCTGTGTCGAGAAATATTGAGGGAACATCATTCAATACTGTAGACAAGTTGCGAAAGGACATACTGGTTGTTCAGCGTTATGAAACAAAGATTCGATGATGAGATAGAGAAGAAAAGAAAGGATGCATTGGAATATGAAGAAAGACACAAAAGTCAAACAGAAATTGACTTAATCAACTTTCATCAAGTCGATTTCTACCAAGTCAACCTGATGAACTATCTTTCCTTCCTCGACCTTAACATCGGCAATAAGCGGTTCTACCTCATCATCCAACCCACACGACCCATTACACACCTGCTCATCTTTCCGAGCATCCCTCTCCGTCTGATGTTCAGGAGCCTTGATCGCTTGACCAGAATCCGCAGGAGAAATCTGTATTCCTTGAGCAAGATCCGAATTACCCTCGCTAGCACGAGTGGCCTTCTTGCAAAAACCACACCAGTGCATGGAGCAATAAGCAGCTTTAGCGCAGCTTCTCTTGCCATGACTCTCACGACACCTTTCGCTTAGTGCCGGAGGAACAGCGACGGGTTGAGGACAAGGTAGGATTGCGTAAGGGTCGATGGGTTGTCCAGAGGGAGGGGGGTTGATAGTGTGGGCCATGGCGTAGCCTTTGCAAGTGAGTGACATTGTGGTGTCCTGTGGGTTGATGGGTACTGGAGGAAAGACCTGTTGGTAGAGATTGACGGGTTGATGTAAGGATCGTGTGTGTGGATAGAGTGTTGAGTAATGAAGTGGAAGTTGGGCGGCAAGATGGTAGGCACCGACTTGGGGTTGGAAACGATTTTCGATGTTTTGTTGTAAGTTGGAGGGTGTAGTGATATTGGTCGGACGATGCAAAGGTGTGTGCGGTGGGTATCTGGATGGTTGTTGAGTTTTGAAGTGGTGAGGGTGAGAGGGTGTGAAGACTGAGCTTTAGTCTCATATCCTACCCAAATATCTAGAGTTTGAACTCAGAGGGCATAATGGAGAGTGGAAGAAACGATGAAAGGACGTGAATCAGTGTGAGAGAAGGGCAGAAGGGGAAAGGAGAGGGATAGATGAGACTTGTCAGACGTACCGAACTTTCCAACGATGAGCCTTAAACATGTAATCACTTATACCCACCATTGTTGATTGCTCTCTACTCCTTCCAAGCTCGACGTCCTTGAGCCCGCCTACTCATGTTTTGAGACTCAAAGGCATTACACAATCCTATTGAAGTCTTCTCCAGAAGGATGACAATGGAGCGTAACGATATCTTCTCGACCACTGGTGGTTTGACTCATATAGGTGACCCATTGACAGCGAGTGCAGAGGGGAATAATACGAGAGCACCGTGACGAGTCTGGGAACGAACAGGGGAATATTGACGTCGTAGAGTAATGTCGAGTGAAAGGCTAGAAGAAAGAAAGTAGGGACATGATCGATGAATAGATTTTTCGACTCGTACTGGGACCGTAAAATAAGACCTCTCATCCTTAACAAGGGAATAATGACTTCAAAGTCTTAGGAGAAGTCAAGATAAAATCCTTATGACCAATTTCCAATTTATCAAATTCATCCATATCCGAATCATCCGTTGGTGGACTATACCTAGAAGTTTCGTATTCAAGCTTTCTCCGCATACTCAAATTAACGATCTTCTTTCTTTCCATAATGCTTCTTTCATCAGGTTCATCTCCTTCAACTTGCGTCTCGAAGTCCATCTGTACTTCTCGTATTGTTGTTGTTGTTTCCCGCATGGTCACTCGGCGTCGTTTATCCGAAGAAACCCGAAGATTATCCTGAGATAGGTTCTTCGACGCTAAACGGGCGTCACGGACGTTACGTCGATAAAAAGGAGAGTAAGTTTCGGGGTAATTTAATTCTGGAGAAGAAATTTCACGGATTGACCGGGGTGAAGAGGTTGATTTGGATGATGTTGATCCTTGGCGACATTCATCGTTTCGCTTGGTGAGTCTTTCAGTTGGGGTGTGGTTGATAGTCGGTATCTTCCGCCGACCGGTACTAGTAGAGTTCAAGGAAGCTGTTCGACCATTGACGACATCGTTGGTAAGAGGTCTTTTTCGAGGAAGAGGCGTGGAGGAGTTGGAGGTGGAATGCACCACTTTTTGAGAGGCGATAGATGACGGGGTGCGAGTGATTGGGATCGACTGCTCTGGTTCATCCTCCGATAAGAGATCTATTGGAGATGTCCACGAGCCCGCATGAGGGAGAGGAGTTCGAGTGGTTACGTCCGAGGGTTCAGGGACAGACTGAGGCTCAGAATCGGATAGAGCGATGGGATTTCCTTGACTACCTACTCCATCCTGGTGGATCGTAGTTGAAGCAGGAACTCTTGAGCTACTGGTAGCAGTGGGTCTCACACGAATGTAGGATTGAAAGTAGGTGTCGCCGAGTGGGTGTTTTGGCATGATTCAAAGTAGGGTGGACTTGTTGGAAAACCGTGAAGCGTTCCTTTTTTGAAGGGGACTTTATCAAGTCGTTCTTGAGCTGTGAACGATGGCGGTCCGTATGGCGATACCTTAGCAGGGCCCAGGGTAGGAGATGAAGAAAATGAACGAAATGTGAGGGGTAAAAGTTTCGAGGACCGTGCTGATGATCAATCCCCACAATTGGGCCATCAATCCATTCCCCACTGACATCACCTAGCTACCCCACACCGACCACCTATGGCAATTGCCCCAATGCCCAATGGGGATATGGAACAGGTCGCAGCATTGGGACAATCTGTAAAACAACATCTATGCATCGACACTTTATAGATCTAACTCACTCGTGATCACTTGGACTGATTACACTACACTTTAGCTACTCCACGTCGCGCTCAGTCCAGATAAGACACGTTCCATGTTCTCCCTTCCGACCTCTGCCCATTCACCTCCAACATCCTTTCCCAGTTCATCCGCGTTAGGTTCTTCTTTCCATCCTCCGCGGAGCCACTTGACACCACGGTCTTTGCTCTTGAGTAAGAGATCACGAGCGTGATCTTTGGCCTGAGGAGAGGGGGAACGCTGGGCAAAGTACATGGCGATTCGCTGTCACGTTAGTATGCGTTCATGAATCATTCATCACAATCCTCAGCACAACATGACGAGCCAACAACATAAGAATAGTTACGAAGCATTCGCGATGAACAGAGAGGAAGTAAGAAGAGAGAGAGATAGTACTGACAGGAGGAACCGTCACCCGGCCAATTTTGAAGCAATATTCGTGCATCGTGATGCAGCATACCACACCGCCATCTGCTCTCACGGGCGGTGCGTCGTAGAAGGCCTTCTTGACTAGGCCCGCAGGCCCGTTCTGAGGAGTGTTGGTGCCCGACGGGCCTTCCGATGAAGTTCCCGAAGACGAGGCCAAGTTGGGCACGGCCAAAGCAGGAACTTCGGCTTTGGTGTCTGCATTGGCGGGAGGGGCCCCAATGGTTCGAGACTTTTTGGATTTCTTGGGATGAATGATGAATTCTGTGAGGACGTACATCCTTCAGGTCAGCTTGCATAGTCCGACTTGCTGAATCCAGGAGCTCGCCAGGTACTTTAGACGGATTTGCTTTGGGTGTGACAGGGATCAAACGAGTTTGACTCACCACTTCTCACCCCAGCCGACTACCCTAGCTTCCATGGTGTAATTGGACAAGAATGGGATCTCTTTGAAGAATATATAGTGCGAGGCGCCCATAGCTATGTATACACCTGATATGAGCCTTCACCAAGTGTGTTTTGTTCCGTGACGTACCTGGGGTGAAAACAGGACCAAATGAATCGATACAATATTGCATACGAACCGCATCACCGTTCTTCGCGTAACAACTAAAAGATAAGCATTCCATCATATTCTTTCACACTAAATGTCATCTCTTTAGGAATGAGCAAGACAGGTATGTTTACTATACATGTACTCAGAGACAAAAGCGGATAAACTGACCTGTTGGATAGATGAAAATTGTAATCACAATCGTCTACAAAAACCATCCTACTCTGAGTCGCCCTGACATCACGAAGATTAGGCATCTTCTCCACTTTCCTTCGATACTCATCCAAAAACCCTTTTCGACCTTTGGTCCATACTTGCCAATAAGTCCACACCGCGTGTTTCCATAATCTCACGTGCCAAGCAAAGGGAAATGATTGTACGTTGAGGGCGATGATGAGGATAAAGCCTAATTTGACTATGAATCAGCCGCATCCCTATACCTACCACCTCACACATGTGCATTGCTCTCAATCGAAGACAAGAACTCTTGTCACATCGCGACACAGCATCTTATGAACAGAACCGTGGGATTCTATCCCTCAGATAGGAAGAAAACACTCACCCCATTTGGGTACAAAGGGTAAAATGAGTCTGTCAGACTTTGGAAGAGACACGATGTAATCTCGGATGACGGCGATAAGCTGCATTGGGGAATGAGAAGTGGACGCATTGAAAGATGGGATTCGGTCGAGCATTTCAAGTCGAGGATATAGTGACGATACGAGTTAATGAAGATGTGAGTAGAAGAAGCAGGAGAAAGGCAATTCGTCAGCTTTTCAATCAATTCTAGTGAGATAAAAGCCGGTAGGCCGGTGTAAGTTAAGGGGAGGGAGACGCACTCTAGGTCCAGAGAGGGCAGGTGAGGCAACGGAGGGACGCGACATGAGTGAGCACCCCTGATTATGGGTTGAAGCAGTAAGCTAGCAGTACAAGCAGTAAATGGGAGCGAAATGGGGTCAGAGGGAAAGTAAGGAGGATCACATTGCGTCCGAGGGTCATGCATCAAGTTTCAGTGGCCAGTGGGGATGCGCCATCACCAACCAGTTTGATAATTATACTTCCGAAGGATGGTACAAGTAACTATGACGTGTGATGACTTGGACCTTACTCTCTGGTTCTACAACGGAGCAAGTAGTAGTACATCACCATGCCAGACCCAACGATCAAAGGTCTACCTCCCCCTCCTACGACCTACGACGGGTCTTCACTACGAATAGCCATCGTACACGCTCGTTGGAACACAGTCATCATTGATTCTCTCGTTCAAGGATGTATCACCAAACTTCAATCTCAAGGTGTCAAAAGGGAGAACATTGTGGTTAAGAGTGTTCCGGGGAGTTACGAATTACCTTTTGCTTGTCAACGGTAAGTTACTTACCCCCCCCTCCTCTGTCCAATCCCACACATGCTCCCATCTTTCAACTCTATCCTGATCAAATCCTACTTCCTTCCGTCCCAACTCGGTGGAAGGGATCAAGCTCATATACCAGACTCATAGCTGCAGGCCAAATACAATCTTCCAACTCTGCTCCGTCCATGCTCACCTCAACTACCAACCTACTTTCCCTCATCGATACTACCGATAGACCTTCCACACCTGTGGGTCCCACCTCTGCCTCTGCCTCAACAGCATCTACAGCTCCTTTCTCCGCTGTCATCGCCATTGGATGTTTGATCAAAGGCAGTACCATGCATTTCGAGTATATATGCGATGCTGTGACACATGGGTTGATGAGGGTTCAGTTGGATACGGGGACGCCGGTGGTTTTTGGGGTATTGACGGCTTTGACGGATGATCAGGCTTTGGAGAGGGCTGGGATTGGTAGAGGGGAGAATGGAGCTGGACATAGTGGGTATTTTCATTAGCTCTGTCATAATCACATCTCTGTCGGCCCTCTAGAGTGTCAAAATGATATGTGCGGGGTGCGAGTAGGACAAATGAAGACGACACATTCCGTGTTCTGCGCTTTCCAGTGACAAAAGGGCAAATTGCGGTTGAATGATGAAGATGAACGCTGACGATAGATCACGGCGAGGATTGGGCTTTGGCGGCGGTAGAACTAGCTAGTCAATGTTCTGACTGGGCCAAGGGACAACTCTAGATATGCACATCTTCTCGCTCCGCTATTCTTACTGATCATTTCGTTCTTGTCCTCCCTGCTCCTCAAATGATACCTTCGCATCTCATTCCTGCTACAAGTCTTACAGTCTCATAATCAAATCGATGCCAACACTCCCCGGGACGGCCAATCGAAACGGCCCTATCAACATAGGTCAAACATGTCATTAGTGACTGCCATTACATTACGAACACTGTACACGTCTCATCTCCCCATCGTCAACGCAATGTGTGCAGATGTCTAACTGAACGCTACGAGGAATTACTGAAGAATGGCTGCATAGTAGCTGGGGCACGCTACAAGAATAAAGAATATATCATATTGTCCATTCATTTCATCCGAGCACCGTAATGCGTGTTTACAAGCCGAGTCCACCAAGCAGACCGCCGAGGAGACCAGCGAGACCAGGGACGAGACCTCCGACGAGAGATCCGAGAAGACCTGTGACACCAGCGAGAAGACCGCTAAGACCGAGGTCACCGAGAAGGTTCTTGACGAGTTGAAGGACACCAGCAAGGAGGACTTCGACGGCGAAGAGGACGGTGGCGAGAGCAGTGTCGACTTGACCGATGATGTCTTGCTGATTGGTCAGTGGGAGTTCTCAACTATGACGCATTTTCGACCAGATAAAAAGACTGTCAAAACGAGTGAGGCGATAGCTGATGTATACTTGGATAAGGGATATATGATCATGAATTAAAGACAAGGGAAAGATGGGAGGGAAGGAAAAATGAGGAAAGTTAATACTGACCACTTCAGGAAGGATAGAAGTGTCAACTTGTTTGATAAGACCGTCGACGTCTTTGACAACGGTGGCGAGGAGTCCAGCGACTTCAGAAGGAATGTCATCTCTCCTGTTGCGTTAGTTTGTTCTCACCCTCAAGATCACTGATCCAATTACTCTTCGTCGAATGTAATGGGAAAAGAGTCTCCTGGGACTAATCACAACATCGTGAAGATAAGAGTCGAACGTGACGACACTATGTGTGGTCTAAGGAATAGGATGAAGTGGATGACGGGACTACTCACTTGAGAGAGATACCAAGATCAGCAGCAAGACCAACGTTAACGTTGAGAAGATCTCCACATTGTCCCAAAGCGACGTGAATTTTAGTGAAAACTTCTACGACGGCAGTAACGTCCGTCACTCCGATTAAAGATCCACAACCAGACTGAACGACTCAGCAATTTCCCTCTTCTCTACTCAAGAAAGAAAACTTACGACAACTTCGACGACAGCTTGAACAGCAGCGACAACATCGACTTGAGTATCTTTCTTCACTAAAGATTCTTCGGCTTTAGGAGTAGGAGCAGAGAAAGCAGTAGCTACAAAAGGTAAAGCGAGGAGAATAGAAGTGAAACGCATTTTGTTTTATGAATTGAGAAAGTTTAAAAAGAATGTGAGTGTGTGTGGTGCTTGAATTACTTGGAATGGAAAAGAAATATGGAAATGTAAAAGATTCGAATGATGAAGGGCATGAGAGAAAAAACAGAGGTATTTTATATCTTTTTCTACCCTACCTCTGTTCAACACCCACGTCTTTCTTCGTCAGTTCGCGTTAGGGAAGGGGGGGGGGGAGGGGAGAAAAAGTTACTAAAATTGGATTATCACTTTGACTTTGATACCCTTAGATTTCATTTCACGCGTAGTAAGAAAGGATGAAGCAAAGGCGTTTTAAATACGAGCTAAAGAAGAAGAAAAAAGGGATACGGTATATGAAGGAACTCTACTCCCTTACTACTAAAAATATACATTTCATGATTTCCTACTAAAAGTAAAAATCGTAACACGGATCATGAGGTCGACAGCGACTGGAATGAAGAATGACGAAGAGGCGTCATAAGTCCAAAGCCACCCCATGGTCATGTAAGTGACTTGTACTTTGTCGTCCGTCAAAAGGAAGGATTTGATACACATTCCTCGACATAGACTACTATGATATGGTGGATGAGAGGAAAGGATTTTATTTGTCAACCAAGTTAGTACAAACGGACTTGCATAGATTCGAATTCCGTCCACACAAACCAAGGAAATCTATTCCATATTTTGGAAAGACGGACAATGTCTTACACATACACAGATACATGGATACCTTTAGAAGTTCACTTGGTCTAAAATTCGGATCAATCACACACCGCATCATGCAACCATCACGGATGTGGACGACAAGTTTTTTGTGTAATCCCCACCAACCCCACATACGTCATATCGTTTCCCTCAGCTACTGTACCAATTGACGCTCAAAGCTCAGTGATCAGTGACGATTTGACCAAGTGATGGAGTGTAATGAAGGTCCAACCCCCCATATTGAAAGCCACACCTGTACTAGACCACCATAAATCCAAAGGCCTTTCCTCAGCAACACTCATCATGTTTCACAATCTTACTCTTACTAGATTCGATCGTTTATACGCCCCGTGCGTTACTTGTATGTACTTGCCGTTTCTTTCGGAGTTTATTCTGGGGCTCCTTTAAACCTTCCTCTCTGTTCCCTAGCTCCTTAGCGCCGTACAGTTCGTGGTTGATCCGCACAAAGCTGGTCTTCAGATGAAAGGCGGACTTTCTCTGCGGCATGCGGCCTGCGGGGATCATGACGATGTTTCCTCGGGAGTAAGTGAGTGAACTGAAAGAATGGTAGTGATGGTACAGTACGAGTAGACAAGTAAGACCAGAGGGTGGTACAGTAAAATGTAAAATAGAGGGCAAAGAGAGAGTAAGAGGATCATGTAAACAACCATGCATCATACCTTTCCGAATCGCGCAAGAACACGGTTTTCCACACCTTCACAAGCCCATCGATAACTACCTTCTGCCAAAGCGAGGTTTTCGACTTCAGCGCGGAACAAACGTGAGGGGTCGGGTGCACCTGGACCGGAAGGAAGGGATGGCATCATGTTACCTGACATGTCTCGCGTGTCCACGGCGGCTGGGAGTGAGTAAAATTGTGAAACATATTTGTCATTTGGGTATTTGTCCCATTCTTTCATAAAGACCCTCTTAATCCTTCATCTCATCAAGCTGCTTGTGGAGAGTCGGTCATATGAAGTGAGGATTTGAGAGATGATGAGATATCTGTAAACAGTAGAGAGCACGTGAGAAGTAGTATGGGAGTGTCACGGAAAGGATAGTCCAGATGATGGTACGGGTAGTGAGGGAAGGATCTAAACTCACCATTATCAGATCCAAGGAGGAGCTTAAACACTCCGTTTAGACCAAAGAGATTTAAGAAATACCATGAGAGTGCTCTGGCCGTTAGCTTTGAACGTATAGGGGATGAAAGACATACGAAACCCATCGAACGTCTAAATCAGGCATCGCGATGTCTCTCGACAATAAAGATTTGAATCCCAATGTCAACGGGAAGGGCAATTTGACTTTCTCATTAACATTCATCATCACAGGAGTACTACTCTATTAAGTGATTTGCCTAACTCACTGAGGATGAAACCAGAGAAGAATACACTTATGTATTGCATAATGATCATATTCGGTACCCTCTATTTCAGCTCTTATTCTATTGTAATCTCAGAAGGAAGTTTCAACTTACATCATAACAGCCTGATTCTTCATTCCATCCATCATTCCGTCCATATTAGCAGGATCGAAAGGATTCTGAACTTTGTCTTCCTCTCCTTCTTTCGGTTTTTCTTCTTTCAGGTATCCACCGGAAGATAATGCAGCCGCTAATGAGACGGAAAAAGCTTTGTATTGAGAGGGATAAAGTGGTGAGAGAGGGGTAGAAGTACGTAAGATAGCACCACGAGCGAGGGCACGTTGTTCTCTCACCGCAGCCAGAGTTTGTTTTTTAGGAGCGGAAACGAGGAGTTGGGTGACGTAATGACGTAGTATACCAACCAGAACCTAAGTCATCAGCTAGCCGCTTGTTGATCGCAGAAGGAGAAGAAGAAGCTGACCATGATCAATGTGATGGGGATGAGTACCCAGTCCTGATTGTCAGTTAGGTCTGGGGTGACTCCAGTCAACAGGGCTTACCCGAATGGAGGGATCCAGGTAGAGCTCTTGCCTGTGATCATGAGCTGATACTGTTAGAAGGTAGGACTACTCACTCCACTTTGACGGGCATGGTCACCCACTGCATCGTTGTCAAAGATGCAACGCTCGTCGTCGTTGCAGTCATGGTCATCGACGTCGTGGGAGGGGAGAGAGAGACGGACTTGGATTCGATCTCCGTTCAAAAGTTGAATCGTCTCGGTTGAACAATCTGCCAAAGCTTCTCCCTACTTAACTTATATCCCATCTCATCATGCGCAGCTTGACCCCGACAAAGGTCAGTCTGGCCTCTTTGGTAGAGATATGTAATGGAGGAGCGATCTCTGCCCTTGCTGCCGACCCCGAGGCTGGAGATGTCTTCGTCACAGTGGAGAGGATTGTCAACGATCAACGTGTGGAAGTGGATTTCATACGACTACACCAAACTACTGCTGTCACTTCCAAAGTTTGTCTTCTGATGTTCTGCAGAGATAAGCTGATAATCTCAGGAAATTATAGCGACCTTCTCCTCCCCGGTTCTCGCTCCTTTCTCTCTACCAGATGGAGCATCACAAGTGCTGGATCTACATTACTTCCCGGACAATCAATCATTAGTCGTACTCTTGACAGGAGGGGACATTGCGATCCTCAAAGTGGGCGAGCTTGAAGAGCAGTCAAGAGATGTAAGTCCAATTCCTCCATACGTCCAGTACTACACTCATCAGTAGGTGGAAGTGGTCGGCAGCGTTGACAGCGGCATCAAGGCTGCAGCGTGGTCACCGGATGAAGAGCAACTGATCCTCGTCACAGGTAACCAATTTCTTGAAATCTACACTGGTCTACGAGCTAAGATGTAGGGGATGACAATCTCGTTTGCATGACTCGGGATTTCGATCTGACACATGAAGAGCCATTGCGAAAAGATACATTTGGCGAGGGTCAGTTCTCCGATATCTGCCACGTCTGGAGCTAACAAGTAGACGAGTTTATCAACGTCGGATGGGGTTCTAAAACCACTCAGTTCCATGGTTCCCTCGGAAAAGCAGCTGCACTAGCTTCTTCCTCTTCCAAACCATCATCACTATCACATCCTACAGACGACACCCTACCCCGTATAACCTTTCGAGGAGATGCTGCCTTTTTTGCCATATCATCTCTTGACCCTTATAGAGATTCTGATCACGGAAGAAGACAAATTCGAATATACTCTCGGGATGCAATGGCTGGCTTCTCCCCTAAGTTATCCGCCACCTCGGAGTCTCTGCCAGGATTGGAAGGTCCTATAGCTTGGCGACCTAGTGGGAATTTACTCAGTGGATTGGTACGTTATGGTTATCCAGGAGGAGCGGAAGGAAAGGAAGGAAGATGGGAAGTTGCGATGTTAGAACGTAATGGTCTTCGACATGGGGGTTTCGAATTACGGGAAGAGAAAAAAGTCTGGGAGAATGGCAAAGTCAAGGGGATGATTTGGAATGCAGACTCAGAGGTACTAGCTATCTGGATTGAGCGTGAAACAGAGGATGTTGGTGAGTCATGGGAGTTGACAAAGTCAACAAACGTGCTAATGATAAAAGTTCAATTGTGGACTATGAAGAATTATCATTATTACCTCAAACAAGAACTTTTTTCGATCACTCCGTCATCAAGACTTCGAGGATTTAGATGGCATCCCGAACAACCACTCACAATCTTTCTCTTTGGCGAAGGTGAGTTGACCGACTTGCTAAACTTCCTCGTTATTGAGTACCTGCTGACTGGAAGACCATATTCAATCCAGATCTTTTGCTTGGGATACATATATCTCCAGATTGCCTATGCCAAATGATACCGCTTCGGTCGCTGTTGTGGACGGCAGTAGGTATTCCTTCACGATTTTTTTGTGGGCGCTCATCAAAGATCGCCTACTGGTCACTCCCTTCCGCACACAAATCACCCCACCGCCCATGTCATCCTACACCCTGCAGCTTCCTTCCCAACCCGTTCACGTCAGCTTTTGCTCTACTCAAGATACACTAGCCATCGTCTTCAGAGACGGCAGCGTACAAGTCTGGGATCTAGGCACCCGTATGCCAGACAAAGGGGTATCGAAATTAAGAGCAGGTGGAATGGTGGCCGATCCAAAGCTGCGCTGGGCTTCCGAACCGTACGAGTCGAAGCATGGACTCGCCAGTCAGGTAGCTCTGGCAGATGATGGTTCAGTGGGGATATTATGTCACGCATCAGAACCCCAACACTCTACCTGTCATCTACTTGTCTTGTCTTCGGACGGTTCGCGCAAGTCCATCCCCGTCGAAAGTGCTAATCGCATTCTACATGATAGTCAAATAGGATGGCTAACTTGTGGTGATGAGGGTATGCTACGCAGTAGTGGGTTCTTATTCACGGAGATTGACTGAAGCTCATGTGCTGCAGCGGATAACAATTTAGAAGTCCAGTTATGCCCAAATCCTCTCTCGATCGCCGTCTTCTCTGAATCATCCCTCATTTTCGCACTTTCGCCTTCCGGCAAGCTCTATCTCGCCTCCCTCTCACCAGGTAGCCAATCCGACTCATCCATCATAGCCTCATCAGTTACCTCTTTCACTCTCACTCCTGACTTCTTGATCTACACCACAGCCTCTCAGACATCGTTTTACCCTCCTCTCAATACCTTATCTCGTATCGCTTCTGGTGAAGATGTCCCTGCCTCTGAAAGAGAATGGGAACTCAGACGAGTGGAACGAGGGTCTTTGGCTGTAGTAGCATGTCCGAGCTCTATGAGTCTTGTCCTGCAGATGCCTCGAGGTAATCTGGAGACTATATATCCTCGACCCCTTGTTCTCGCTGTAGTACGGAGAGGCATCCTTGCGTGAGTCTCGAAATCTGTTCGAGGTTTTCTTTCTCGCTTCATAGCTGATTAAGGTAGAGGTCAATACAGAGAGGCTTTCCTCACATGTCGCAAACATCGTTTAGACCTGAACATATTATATGATCTGTCACCGGATCAGTTTATGAAACAATTACCTGAGATCGTGCGGAACATTCCGGAGGTGGATTATTTGAACTTGCTCGTTTCTTCTTTACGGTAAGCTAATTCCCCACTCTGCTGTGGACTGAGAGCTAGCTTATGCATTCAGGGAAGAGTCACGCTCACAGGACTTGTACAAAGGTATAGACACAGACCCCGCAAGGTCAGCAAAGCGTTCGGATTCCCAATGTTGACTGACATCTTAGCGGCCTACAAAATGGAAAGATCAACCGGATTTGTGATGCTGTACGAGATCTACTGGAGGAGATCGACCTAGTTAAGTATGTCGAGACTATCCTGACCAGTCATATCTGCAAGGTCCCATCGGATTACGAAGCTGGTCTACGGGTCTTGCTTCGGTTACAGGGTGAGCGCCCAGCTTATCACCGCTCATATTTCGCACAGCTCTTCGTCTGTGGTGAAAATGAGCTGATGGTTAGACGATCACCCAGACGTGGTCGAAGACGCTATAAAGTACATCATCTTCTTATCTGACGTGAACAAACTGTACGATGTCGCTTTGGGGATGTACAACTTTCAATTGGTTCTCATGATAGCTCAATACTCGCAAAAGGTCAGCTGATATTATACAATGCATGTCAGAAGCTGATTTTGTCAGGACCCAAAGGAATATCTCCCTTTTTTACGCGAACTTCGAGCATTGGATCAATATGAACAACGGTATCGGATCGATGATCATCTCGGTCGACGTGTCAGTGCTTTGAGGAACCTCCATGCGGCTGGTCCGGAGAAATTCGAAGAAGCTTCATCTTATTTGGCTCGTTATGAATTATACGATGAAGCGTTCAAACTTTATAAAGAAGACACCGAACGTCTGCCCGTAAGCTATCCTTGCACGGACATCTGATGAAGCTGATAAGGAGATTATCTATGATTTATATGGTGATTATCTATATGACCGAAGAGATTTTCATGAAGCTGCATTAGGTCAGTTATCTACATGCACATGGATGTCGAACTGATGATCAAGCATATACATCAGCTTCCAAACCATTGAAAACTCTCAAAGCGTACGAAAAAGCACACGCATGGAGAGAACTTTTTTCACTTGCAATCAATCAACAACTCTCTTCAGATGAGATGAAATCTCTGTCCGAAAGAACCTCGGAATATCTGGCTTCGAGAGGTAGACATCTTGAAGCTGCTCGTATACTTGTCGATCATGCGGGGGATGTTGACACAGCCATCGAGGTAGTTTGTCAAGGAGGAGAATTTGCTGAGGCACAACGTTTGGCTGCTATGTATGATCGACCGAATCTTGTGCAAAGTATCATTTTACCTGCTATGGAAAAGACACAGGAAGAGATATTAGAAACGTTTGAAGAGATGCAAGGACAGTTAGAAAAGGAGATGTCAAGACTTGGAGAATTGAGAGAAATCAGAAAGAATGATCCGGATAGGTTTTATATTGTCGAAAGGGAAGAATTGGAAGGTGTTGATGTGGTAACTAACGCTTCTACTGCGGTGACGAATTTTACTAGGTATACCGTGGCACCTACCACCATTACGCAAGTGACGAGGATGACGGGGTGAGTTTATTCATATCACTCTTTATCTATCTACCTTTTCATCTGCCTTCTCCCGTTCTTCCCCCTGAGCTATGACTCTATACTCTCGAACACTTACTGAATCACGACACAATCATAAGGATCGTATAAATCACCTCTTGTGCGATGTCTGAAATTCCAAATACACGACAACGTTTGGCAGGGAGGTATGGTATGTGTGGAGTTACGGGTGGATGCAAAAAGTGTGAGGGTCCAGGGGTAAACGGGGTAGACAAAGAAGAGGATGAAATGAGATAAAGGAAGTTGACATATAGTCAAACGAATAAAAGTAAATATAAACCTTCAAAGAAGCGTGCGACGGGGAGAAAAGGTACAGTGGACGAATACGAATATCTTATTTCTTCGCTCGGTCGATTGGTCATTCGAACAGAAGAGAAGAGCGGTATGTATACTCTTTCTCTCTCTTTGTGCTCCTCCTTCTCTCCCTCTCTTTCCCCTCCCTCTCCTTTTCACTGGCAGTTTTTCATCTTCTCCTCCATCATCCTACCTCTCATCCTATTCGTCCTGTCATTTTCATCCAACTCCCTATTCCCCTGTAGCCAAACAAGTCTCCAGAATTACTCAATCATACCCGCTTGAAAACACATGAATTCATACTAAACCTCCACAGCCGAAGCTCTCACCCTCCTTCGTCACCTACTCATTCCACTCCCTGACCTAGCTCAATCTCTTCAATCTTATATCTTATCATTCCGCCTTCGACTCACCCTCGCCCTGGAAGATGCATGGAAAGACAGAGAGTCTGTGCTCGGGGAAGTCATCTCGAGTGGTGGAATGGGTCTAGGAGGTGATCCAACGTCTGCTTTGGAGATTGTGAGACCTAAAGTGGAGGAATGGAGAGGATTGGGGATGTTGGTTATTTGATATTTACTCATACATATCTTGCATTGACATTCTTACAATTTGTCGAGTTCATATATCTGAACCACAAAGATCGGGTATGGGTATTGTCATGACCGGGTAGCGAGCCCGCGATCATAAACCGTGCTAAAAGGCTCAATATCAACTCTGCTAGTGAGAGTTGATCTTGCTATAAGTACTGGTCGGTGACAGGTATGTTTTCATGCATCAGCAATCAGCCAGTTGTTCATCAACCATTCAACTTATCAGTTCATACGATAACTACTCGTACTGTACACCCTGATAATCCCTGTGTTCGTTTTTGCACATACGTAAGCAGTACGAGTAGTGGTAAATACAAGTACTGTATCTTGTTGAAAGTGGGAACAGGGGGAAGAACACGAAAGACGAGAGAACAGATGCATGCGAAAGTAAAAATCAACTCGGAGGACCGGTCTACAAAGAAGCTAAAAACGAAATTGGGGGGAAAATGACATTTTGAGTACTTCCACAAGACGTATCGCGTACAATAATGAGCATCGACATGGGGTTGGTGGTGGTGTAAAGCGATATGTGATGTGATGTGTGGAGTGTGATATGTGATGTGATGTGTGGAGTGGAATGCGATGAGGATTGAGATTTCATGCGTTGATGTTGAATGGTCGGAATGGGTGACACGTTCAAGAATGAGATGGAGTGGGTGAAGGATATTCGTTGTACAGCATTTAAGAATGATTTGATCGACCATGTTTCTCCTATCGATGGTT
Source organism: Tremella mesenterica DSM 1558 (assembly GCF_000271645.1). Lineage (NCBI taxonomy): Eukaryota > Fungi > Basidiomycota > Tremellomycetes > Tremellales > Tremellaceae > Tremella > Tremella mesenterica. The sequence goes on along the minus strand of NW_006711243.1, from coordinate 337,408 downwards.
GAGACGGAACGAGATGATCGACCTGTAGAGCGAAAAAAAAGATTGGAGACAGATTGAAAGTGGGAATCAAAAGCTTATCTATTCCCCATCCCCGAAGGCATATTCATCCTACCCATCACACTTTGATTCAAATTCGGTGGACTCATAGTCATTCCCATACCTAAACTTCCAACTCCAACTCCCACCCCAACTCCATTCCCACCCCCCACCCCACCCATACCTAATCCCAAACCCATATTCTGAGTTCCAGGAGGGGGAGGAGGAGGTAACAAAGGAGTTGTAAAGTAACTTGAACCAGGTTGAGGTTTAGGTGTGAATTGTGAAAAAGCACCTAAAACAGGTCCACCGATACCAGGTTGACCTAAATGTCCAAGAAAAGTAGGCATTATCCTTCTTCTCCTCTGTCTTCTTCCTGGACCTGGTGATCCAGGACCGGTAGGACTTAAAGCGGTATGAAGTGTACGAGAAGCTAATGAAATACTTGGTGAACGTGATCTATCATATGAACCACCACTTGGGAAACGTGGTGTTGAACCACCTAATTTAACACCACCACCTAATACTGTAACGTTACCTCCGTCGTATGGGGTGATGATTGGTGTTGTCGCTGAACCATTACCTCCTGTGGAGTTGGTGTTAGGGTTGTGTGAAGATAAAGGTGTAATGTGTAAATTGGCAGTTGGTGTTAAATCATCTGTCGTGTCGATTGTTTGTTGGTTTTCTCCATTATTTGGGTTCAAGGGAGAGGGAGAAGGAGAACCATTCTCATGTGAGAAAGAAGGAGGAAGTGGAGTAAAAGGTTGATTCTTGTCTTTTAAACCGACTTGGACAGCAGGAAGATAACGATATGGTTCAACGGAAGAAGGTCGACTTGAAGGAGTGAGTAAAGTTTGAGCTGAAGAATTGGCTTCTGATGAAGTTGATGATGAAGTACTACCTCTTCCTCCGAAAGACCTGGGAGAACGACCTGTTCTTTCGGTTTGACCGGTGGTGGTGTCGATTTCGCTGTTGGATGTGGAAGTGTATACATCACCCCTGGGAGAAGGAGATGGACTGCGAGTTCCTTCAGATGATGATGGTCGACTGGCATTACCTGATCGTTCTGCGTTAACAGGTGTTGGTGTTTGAGTTTCGGGAGCACGAATGGGAATGGCATAATTCGGTCGAGAAGTTTGAACGATCGGTGCTTGTGATGGGGTCACGGATACTGAAGCTTCGGCAGGCATGGCTTGCCAGATAACGTGGAAGGGTTCTGAAGATTAGCATGATGACACTGAATATGTGGGGTGTGACCGATTTGTCCACATCCCGAATTCTCACTCGTTCCCAGTTCACAAGTAAACCTAGGAGAAGGATACCTGGTACATAGCGGATGAGAGAGTATCGACTTGACTAGAAGATCTGATATCGTGAAGACGAAATGTCGTGGGCAATCTCGAAGCTGAAGCAAAGTATAGGGGTGAATGAAACCACAACTCACCTTTTATCACTCTAAAAGGTTCATAACCCGAATCTTCCCATTCCCAACCTCCATATCTCCAAACGACATAACCAGGATCACACCAAGCTTCCCAATCTTCTTTCCCCAATTCTTCCTCTCCTTTCCCTTTCTTCAATCTCAAAGCCAAAGCTTTCTTCCAAACTTTCTCTTCAACTCCACACTCCTTGGCTGCCTCACGTAATTGTGGAGGTAAACCATGTTCCCCATCACAGATTAAAGACCTAAATCCTGATCCGAAATCAGGATGAGCTTCATCCCACGTGGGTGAATATCTTTCCGCTAGAATACGCGTGAGGATTTCTCGTAGTGATAAAAGGGTTTGATGAGGATAATGAAGAGCTAGAGGTTTGATAAGATGATGTATGAAGTTTGATAATGCTGTATGAAGAGATTTATCAAGTACTAATGCTGATGAAGAAATGGAAGGGATTGGTGTATGTGTTAATGCTGGTGATATTTCAGGTTCTTTTTGCGCTTGAGGAGCATGCGGTGTTGGTTTTGGTGTTGATGTGAGTGTAAGTGTAGATGTACGAAATGTATCTGTCGAAGGTGGATTAAAAGGATCAAGGGGAATAGAAAGTGATGGTTGATGATGTTGAGGAACTTCTGGTTTGGTGTGAGTGGATAGTTGTTTATGAGGTGTTTCTTGATGAGAAAGATTAGGTTGATGATCGTGAGAAAGAGGTTCTGATGGAGCTTTCACATCTCTCTGAGGTTGAGGTTCGAGTGGACCTATAGGAGGTGAGGAAGGAGTAGACCAAGAAGAACCATCTTGATCTTCCCCTTCTGTAGAGCTCGAAGCCATGTTTATTGCTTGTTGAAGACTGGTCCAAACATGTTCATCAAATAATTGTATACTCGTGACTGTTCCAAGTGATGGTTGATGGACTTGTGTTATTGTCGATGGAACAGATTGAGAAAGAAGCGATAGGAATGCTGGGTAGATATGAGGATGTGATGGTCGAGACAGGACACAGGGGGGGAGGAACCTCCCTCCACTGGCGATGAGTGCCAGGTCTGAGATCAAGGAGAAAGGGAAGATGGTGAGATCTGCCACAGAAGTTGATTCGGAAGAGAGGCTATGCAGTGAATTCTGCTAAGATGATAGAGGGGAGACAGGAGACCTGGTTGTCTTTGACGAGATTGGAGGTGAGATCGGGGTGCATGAAAGGAGAGTGGGCAGTTGGCCAGTTGGGGGGGAACGGGGAGGGGGGGGGAGCGGGACGGGCGATGAGGGCAAAGGGAGGAATTACCCGTTTGGGAAGTTGATCTTGCGGTACAACAAGTCACGTGATTTTGACAAACGGCGTTACGTTCTTCTGCTTCTTTCCTTTCCCCACAGCCCCACATCCCCCCGCGTTCTTGCAACATGCAACATGCAACATGTACAACGTCTAGACACAAAACTTTTCATCGTGATATACAAATAATGATAATGTTCAAATGTTATGCCAATAGTATTGTCCGACTATGATACATCTTTTCCTTTCTCATCAACTCTCATCTCGATTCTCCTCCCCTCTCCGACCTAGTCTCCCACGAAGCGTCGTACATTGGCGGAAGATCTTCCATCCCATCTTCGACCGCATCAGCCGGTCCAGCATCCTCATGTCTTCTGAACCCTCGAGGAGGGGCGTTCTGGGGTGGTAACCTCATTCCGTCCAGAGGATCTCGGTGATCCGGGTTGGTGGCAGACATCGTGGCTGCCATGTGGGCTTTTGTTCCAGGTTGAGGGCCTCGACTCGCGTTCCCACTTCCACTTGCAAAACCGGTCATCTGAGGTTGATTCCATACGGAAATACGTCTTGCTTGAGCGGAAAGAGGTTCATCTGTTCCCATTAGGGGCTGTCTGAGGGAGGTATTCGAGGAGAGAGAACCTGTACGGATATGAGGTAAACGAGGAGGATCCGTGAGTATGTTGGAAGAACCAGGAGAATCCCACGGAGTCGAGGAGTAGGGTCGATTAGGTGAATTGGGTATGGATTCCATAAGACCTGGAACTCTCGGTCCATCCATGAATGGTGAAATGGAAGATTCTGCATCGTATCTATCATCCACGCTCGAACGTCCTGTTTGACCGATTCGAGCAGAAGTGGCATACGTTCGAACGTCTGATAATCGGTGAGCACGCGAGTTGGGGACAGAGTGCATACTGGCGTCGTCGTCTCGTACACTGCCGTGGATGGTGGAGACGAGATCGACATCGCCATCAGGTTTGACTTCTCGACCTCGCATTTGTTTACGATGGAGTCGTAGAGCTGCGATCTGACGTCGACAGCAGAACCATAATAGAGCGGCTTGGAGGATAATGACGCAAACGACGGCGGCGACGACGATACCAGCTATAGCTCCAGCGCTCAGACTGCCTAGTCAGTCATAGCCCTTTGTGGGGAGGTAGGACAGTCAAGGTCACGTGTAGTCGCGCTACCAGATGTGAAAACGAGTAGCAGGTGAGTCACTCACCCAGCCGCTCCTGGTACTGATGTAGCAATCGCAGTGACTGTCTTTACACCCCCACCTGATGTCGATGACGCAGTGTTACTAGGAGAGGATGCTGGGGTAGATGATGGTGACGAGTCATCTAGACATGTACTGTCGGACGAGCCTCCCACCGTCAAGAGAGCAGATGAGCCTCCTTGACCATTGCTGCCTGCATCGAAAGCGGCCAGTAGGAATTGAGTGCCAGCAGCGATGTTTGTCTTCCATGCTGAGAGTCAGTCGTCCACATTGTTGACAGTAAGACGGATGGGTGGTAACGATGACAGAGGTAAATGGAAATGAGGACATACCTAAAGAAGTCGAGGTTTGGGCGACGAACTGAAAGACCTGACCACCAGGAATAGCTCCTATGATCCGGACAGGCGCTACGGCCGATTTGTCCCAGTAGATCTGTACGTTTTCACATTGGTTCACGCTCGTCTCATTCAGGTAGAATCTATATTTAGCAGTAGTCGGGTTGGGAAACAGGGCAGACTCACTCGAAATCAGCTGCGGTGGAACGTAGGTCGCATGAGGAGCCCGCTGCGTTGGCCACGGTGTATAGAGGACTGAGACCCCCCGACTGTCGATCAGATCATGCGAATACAGTGATGAAGGTACCTACACCCAGGCCAGTAGAGTCGGACATCATTGCTACCAGCTGAGTCTTTGCTGGGTCTAGAGGTGAGCTCTGAAGTGATGCATGATCATGCACCTTGCACCGCGTATGATGATCATCAAAGGCTGGTTACAGATGAGAGTATATGAACGACCCTCATGTATCTGGATATCTGAATTCTGCTGCAGGTCGAGAAGGGCACATGGTGTCTGGAAGAGGAGACGATGGAAAGTCAGCTTACAATTGACGGTCCAACTATACGAACCCGCAGATCCGTCCCACGCCGAAGAAGGTAATGACACATTCACAGGATAATCGTAAGCTGGCTATGATCATCATCAGCTCAATCCTTTCATCTGAAATCAACCTTGAAAACCTGGAGCGACAAGACAGACCCCATCGTATCAAAGTCGCAACTTCATTCGTATCCACCAGACTGTTTAATGGTTGTATGGGAAAACTCACCAATATGGTGAGACTGAAAGGTGGACTACCGCCCTGCCATCTCACCGTTACTTGTCCACATGAAACCAAATCCGAAGTCGAGAAAGAGAAGCTGAAAGCAGATACCAGTGTCAGTAAAGCTGATATTGATAAGAACGGTAATAGTATCATGATGATTTAACGAGGGGGGAGATAGATGAGGATGAAAGTGAAGATGATAGATGATAGATGATAGCTGCTGCGCCACGATCCCTGATCTATCAGATGACCGGTGACCGAATCTTTGAAATGGTCCCGTTCTCTTTGCGATTAACGAGAAGCGGGACCGGGACCGGGACCGGGGGAGGATAGTATGGTGGATGGTGAATGGTGAATGGGAAGGGGAAGAGGAAGGGAGGGTGTAGGGGGAGTAAAGGAATAGAGAATGTACGGAAGTGGTAATGGAAGTGGGGATACTAAGTGAAGGTGAAAGTGAAGGGAAGAGGTGAATGTTGTGAGCTGATGAAACACGATCTTGGTTAGGCACGAATAGACTTGAAACGCGACTGATTTTTCTAATGAACCCTCATTTATCTCAAAGCTTTTGTGGCGAAATCGGGGGGTTTCAAGGGGGCATGAGAGTTCTCTGGCGCGCTGGCGATGGATGCCGTTTGGATGCAGGCCTCGAGGATGCACTCATGGTGAGAGAGGTTTTAACATTACTACATTGTTTTATGTCCGTTTCTCCAACCATGACACCGTTGGTGAAACGGTATCATACGTCGTTGCCATACAGGGAGCCCATCTCGGTCGACGTGGCAGGTGTTCGACTCACCTACGGTGTAACCTTTTTGTTCCTGGGGCTGGTTTCTTGCGCTACCCTCAGATAGACGCTACGAGGCCCTCACTACAGTATCTCGTCTGAAGCCCTTTGGTGATGAGTGACATGTTTGTGCTCGGGAATCTGGAGCCTCCGAGTGATCGAGTGAGTAGCGTTTCCAAAACCGGTCAACTAGGGATGCCACTCTCACCCACATCGGTCGCGACTTGGCTCGCTCTGCTGTCGTTGCATGGTGCATAGTGTTTGCTGCCTGCTGACTGCATCCATATGATATTGTCCTGAGGCGGCATGATGAATGAAGAGTGAGCTAGATGCGGTGACAAAACACATGCCACATGCCACAGTAGTAAAAAGATGAACCCGCTCACGGTGAATGACGTCATAGCACGTTTTGCCACCGGATACTGTCAGTTGAGACATTTGATCGCACGGTGGCACGGTCGCATCTGGCCAGTCTGGGGGCATCCGGATACGACTTGACAAGCTGGTTGTCAAGTGTCCTTCATAACCCCCAACCATCTCCCTTTAACCTTTCATCCTCTATCTCTTTCCTCGAGGAAACGACATATCGCTCATTTTTATACTCCTCTCATACCAGTATTCTCCTTACTACACTCCAACCTTTTCCTTCTTTCCTCTTTCGACCCAAACTACGTTCCACTCTCAACCCTTTCCCCATCCTTCCAAGTGAAGGTCCTGGCCGGGCC